>NC_050079.1:0-105718 GCF_009764565.3 Dermochelys coriacea | reverse complement strand
TGAGGGTTAGACAGAGGCTCAGGGCTAGCTTCACCTCCTGCCCTTTATTCTCCCCTTGGCCCTTCTATGGGGTCTCTGGGTGTGAAATAAATAGGAGCCTCCTTTCCAGCTCTCTCCCAGGCCCAGGATCTAGCACAGCCTCCCAGACGGGCGCATCCTGGAGCTGAGCCATGTCAGGGAGCAGTGGGGACAGGTCACCTCGTCCCATCAAAGCAAGCAATGCCGGCTCTCAAAGCGGCTTAGATGGAAGACCCTGCTCCTTCCTGGAGGTAAGAGCCACTGACTCCTTGGGACATGGGGATCTCTTGGGGGAGAAATGAGATCCTTGATCCATTGTCTGGCTGATAGCTTCCCCCATCCCTTGATCCCAGCCTCAGGACAGAGACGTTTCCATCAATGTTCCACACTTGTTTGTTCCCTAGCAAGAGGCTCCCCAGAGATGTCCTTGATCCTGGACTCCTGAGAGTGTTTCTGGCAGGAGGCTCCAGCACGTCAGGCATGAAGAGAGCATCATGCCATCTTGTTCCCGTGGCATCACCACTCCCCAGCTCCACTTTCCTAGCAGAACAAATGAATCCTTTAGCTCCCAGAGTCTGGACTCTTTGACTTCCTTTCGATCAGCAGAGGGGTTTCTCCAGCCCCTTCATCACACCTGTCACCCTCTGAGAGATGAAGGGCCTGAATGTCACAGTCCCCAGAACAAGAAAAACTCCAGCTGTAGCTGGTGGAGTCTGTGTGTACTCAACCCCTCTGGAAACCAGCTCCGAAATGGGGAGCAAGGACCCCAGCCCAGTAACAGCAGGACTGGGCAGAGAAGGCTTGTAACAGGGTGCTTTCCCCTGGGCTGCAGAGCCTGGGGCCCAGCCAAACTGATTACAGAATGAGCCCTACCTGAGGGGGACCATGTACCTCCCCCGATAGAGCCAGACTTCAACGGTGATAAAACCCAGCTGGACTATGAACTGGAATGAGAATAAGGTAGGAAGCTCAGAGCAGCAAGAAAAGTCCAGAGGGGAACTTGAGAAGAAAGGTAGGAAGTAGCCTGAGAAAACTTCACAAAGAGAAAACAGCTGTTGGGTACAGGGCCATGGGCTGCTACCAGTGTCAAAGAAGGGGGAATACACGCACCCAGAAAGGGTTACCAAACACAAGGGAGCTGCAGGCTGAGCAAGAGCCCCACCGAGGGCACAAGGACTTCTTTCTGTGGAAAGACCTCTTTGGACTTTTAGTGTGAGACAAGCTGGGCCCTGGAAAGGTGGACTATAGGTGGTGATCTGGCCAGAGGCTGAGAAACTGCCATGGTGCTCGAGGGACCATCAGTGGGGGATGTTAGGCCAGCGAGAGGGCTGTGATTCTGTGCCTGGTCACCAGGGAGCATGTAATTATGAACAGATTTGTTTATGATTTGCATAGTCGGCAGGATTGAATTCCCCCTGTGATCCGTGAGGGCTGATGGAAGTCTTGGTTGCTGAAGGAAGGTCAGTCCTTCCAAGCGGGCCTATTGAGGGACCAAGCTGGTCACTGGATTTTCCACTTCAGTTCCAGGAACTGGTTAAGCAGCCAAAGCAGGTCTAGGGGTTTCTCCAGAAGCTCCTAGAAAACCAAGAGAAGCAGTAGGAAGTGCAGAAGAGCTACAGACTCAGCTGGCAATCTTCATGGAGTAGCAGCAACACCTGTCAGAGATCCTGCAAAGGGAAATCAGCGCAGGACGTGCTCTGCCCATTGACAAAAAGAGCATACTTGGGCTGAGCTGAGAAGGTTAGCCCAGGAGATCAGGGCATGCGACAGTGCACTTATGCCTAATACTTAAAGCCTGATCCCAAGATGGGGACAGTGACCTCTTGGAGGTAAGAGCCATTTACTCCTTGGGGCATGTGGGTCTCTTGGGGGAGAAATGGGATCCCTGATGCATAGCTGGCTGGGAGCTTCCGCCGTCCCTGGCTCCCTAGCTCTGGGACAAACATCTCCACCATCGTACCACCCTGGTTTTGTTCCTAGGAAGGAACTCCCCAGAGAAGTCCTTGAACCTGCACTCCTGAGAGCGTTTCTGGGAGGAGGCTCCAGACTCTCGGGCATGAAGAGAGCATCAGATAATCCTGTTCACATGGCATCTCCGGTCTCCAGCTCCACTTCCTGCAGCAGGGCAAACGAACCCATCATCTCCCAGAATCTCCTTTGACTTCCTTCCGCTCAGCAGGGGGGTTTCTCCAACCCCCTCACCACACCTGTCATCCTCTGAAATGATGAAGGACCTCCAGTTCCAGGCAGTGGGGCTTGTGTGTACTCGGCCCCTCTGCAAACCAGGTCTGAAATGGGGGACAAGGACCCCAGGCCAGTAAGAGTAGGAGTGGGCAGAGCAGGCCTGTAACAGGGAGCTTTCCCCTGGGCTGCACACCCTGCGGCCTAGCCAAGCTGATTACAGAAGGAGCCTGGAGCTAGGCCAAATGGATTAGAGAGTGAGCTCCACCAGAGGGGAAAGCCAGGGAAAACCTCAGCATAGGTACAGGGGCAGGCCTAGCTGTTCGGTAAAGGTCCTTGGGGCAGAACCGAGAATCCAGGGTAGGACTGATTCTCCCATGGTCACTAGGGAAGGGGACGTAGAAGGCCAGAGAAAGGGCTTCCAAGGCCAGCAAGGGCAGGCTTAACCAAAGTCAGGCTGAGGAAGAGCCCCCAAAGACACAGAGGACCTTGTTTCTGTTAAAGACATTTTTGGACTTTTAGTTTAGAATGAGCACGACCCAGGAAGGAGTGGACTAAAAGATGGTCACCTGGCTGAAGGGCTGAGTTCCCAGGCAAAAAACTGCCAGAGTGCCCTAGCAACTCTTGGCCGGGGCGCTAGCCCAGCAAGAAAGCTGTGGCACCAGGCCTTGCCAGGAAGGGGAACCTATCGGTGAGTGAACTTTGTTACAAGCCTGCATCCATTATGGAAACAGCCGGTAATGGAGAGTGGTGGGGATGGCCTCTGGGAGAGGATGGCTGGAGTGGTCATACAGAAGGGGCAGCAGGGTCCAGTGATGAGAGCAGGGAACAGGTTGTAGTGCAGCCCTGCCACTGAGTGGTAACGTGATCCTGGCCACATCACTCTCCCATCTGGTGCCTCACTTTCTCTGTCTTTGAAAAGGGGATCATCCTGACCCACCTTAAGAATGTGTTTGGTCCTCTGCTCTTGTTTCTCCAATCCCTGCCCTCCTAGCCCCACACAGGCCTCTGCCCTGTTCCTCAAACTTCCATGCCCAGGTTAGTGCCTGGGTCGCCCCCCCAGCTGCAAGGTCTCCTGTACAGTCTCCTGCCAGCAAACTGAAGCTGCCCCAAGATCCAGAACAGGAATTGGTTGGTTCAGTTGCTTATTCTCTGGGGTTCAGACCCTCTGTTCTCCCCCTGGGGTGACAGAACCCTGATTGTCTTATCTGTCTTTCAGGCTCTGTCCCAGCCTCTCACACAGATATATCCCGCAGCCAGCCCAACTCAGGGAGCAGTGGGGAGAGGTTATCTCGTCTTGTGAAACCAAGCAATAGGAATGCCATTGAGACTCAGATGGAAGATCCCATACATCTCCCGGAGGTAAGAACCGTTCACTCGTCCTGCCACTTGGGGCTCTTGCTACAAACAGGGGGCTCCTGCTACATATCCTGGTTGGGAGGTTTCCCTGTCCCTGGATCCCAGCCCTGGTGCAGAGACCTATTTCTCATCATGATATCCTCATGTTATTCTCAGAGGATGCGTCAAGGATCCTGGAAACTGTTTCCTGCAGGAAGTTTGAGCGGGCAGAGATCACTCACGGTCATGACCCACGGGTCTTCAATGCGGGTCTGCAGGGTTCACGGAAGCAGCCACACTCCAACCCTCCACCTGGAAGCCTGCTGAAAATTGCTTACCTAGAACCCACGACGTTCAGCCCCACTTTGAGGCTCCACTCCTGAGGTCCTATTGGAGGAGTCGGAGAGCAGCTAATTGCCCCACTGGCCCTGCTTAAGACAGCAGCGGGAAGAGGAAGCTGTCTGAACACCAGGGCTGCTCCCTGTTCTGGACCATGTGCTGCCTCTTTCTGCTGCCACTCCCCTGGCTTGATTTCCTGGCATCTGATTTGTGGTTGTGATCGCAAGTTTGTTTTTTGCTTCTGATCTTCCAGTATCCTGACCCAGCTGACTCACAACTCCTGTCCTGTGAGTGTGGACTCTGGCTCTGACCAGTAGGTCTGGCTGTCCTTGACCCAACCATGACATTCATAGACTCAGAGACTTTAAGGTCAGAAGGGATCATTATGATCATCTAGTCTGGCCAGCACAATGCAGGCCACAGAATCTCACGCACCCACTCCTGCAATAAACCTCTCACCTTTCTCTGAGGTATTGAAGTCCTCAGATCATGGTTTAAAGACCTCAAGGTGCTGAGAATCCTCCAGCAAATGACCCATGCCCCATGCTGCAGAGGAAGGTGAAAACCCCCCAGGGCTTCTGCCAATCTGCTCTGGGGGAAAATTCCATCCTGACCCCAAATATGACGAACTCTGAGCATGTGGGCAAGACTCACCAGCCAGATACCCAGGAAAGAATTCTCTGTAGTAACTCAGATCCGATCTCATCCAACTTCCCATCAAAGGCCACTGGGCCCCATCTACCACAAAGAGTCAAAGATCAATTAATTGCCAAAATCACGTTGTCCCATCATACCATCTCCTCCATAAACTTATCGAGCTTAATCTTGAAGCCAGATAGGTTTTTTGCCCACATTGCTTCCCTTGGAAGGCTGTTCCAGAACTTCACTCCTCTGATGATGGTTCGAAACCTTTGACTAATTTCAAGTCTAAACTTCCTGCTGGCCAGTTTATATCCATTTGTTCCTGTGTCCACATTGGTACTGAGCTTAAATAATCCCTCTCCCTCCATGGTATTTATCCTCTGATATATTTATAGAGAGTAATCATATCTCCCCTCAGCCTTCTTTTGGTTAGGCTAAACAAGCCAAGCTCCTTGAGTCTCCTTTCATAAGACAGGTTGTCCATTCCTCGGATCATCCTAGTAGCCCTTCTCTGTACCTGTTGCAGTTTGAATTCATAAACATGAAGCCCTTCTTAAACATGGGAGACCAGAACTGCACACAGTATTCCAGGTGAAGAATGCCTTTTATAACGGTACTAACACCCCCTTATCTCTACTGGAAATACCTTGCCTGATGCATCCCAAGACCGCATTAGCTTTTTTCACGGCCATATCACATTGGCGGTTCATAGTCATCCTGCAGTCAACCAATACTCCAAGGTCCTTCTCCTCCTCCATTACTTCCAATTGATGTGTCCCCAGCTTATAACTAAAATTCTTCTTATTAATCTCTAAATGCATGACCTTACGCTTCTCACTATTAAATTTCATCCTATTCCTATTGCTCCAGGTTACAAGGTCATCCAGATCTTCCTGTATGATATCCTGGTCCTTCTCTGAATTGGCAATACGTCCCAGCTTTGTGTCGTCCGCAAACTTTATTAGTACACTTCCACTTTTTGTGCCAAGGTCAGTAATAAAAAGATTAAATAAGATTGGTCCCAAAACCGATCCCTGAGGAACTCCACTTTATTCTTCCACCTGACAGTTCGCCTTTCAGTATGATCCACTGTAATCTCCCCTTTAACCAGTTCCTTATCCACCTCCCAATTTTCATATTGATCCCCATCTTTTCCAATTTAACTACAATTCCCCATGTGACACCGTATCAAACGCCTTACTGAAATCTAGGTAAATTAGATCCCACTGCATTTCCTTTGTCTAAAAAATCTGTTTCTGTCTCAAAGAGGGAGATCAGGTTGGTTTGGCATGATCTACCTTTTGTAAAACCATGTTGTATTTTGTCCCATTCACCATTGACCTCAAGGTCCTTAACTTTCTCCTTTCTCCTTCAAAATTTTTTCCAAGTCCTTGCATACTACAGATATCAAACTAACAGGCCTGTAGTTACCCGGATCACTTTTTTTCCCTTTCTTAAAACTAGGAACTGTGTTAGCAATTCTCTAGTCATATGGTACAACCCCTGAGTTTACCGATTCATTAAAAATTCTTGCTAATGGGCTTGCAATTTCATGTGCCAGTTCCTTTAATATTCTTGGAGGAAGATTAGCTGGGCCCCCAATTTAGTCCCATTAAGCTGTTCGAGTTTTTGGCTTCTACCTCGGATACGGTAATATCTATCTCCATAGCCTCATTCCCATTTCTCATGCTACCATTATCCCTAAGCTCCTGATTAGCCTCATTAAAGACTGAGGCAAAGTATTTGTTTAGGTATTGGGCCATGCCTAGATTATCCTTGACCTCCACTCCATCCTCAGTGTTTAGCGGTCCCACTTCTTCTTTCTTTCTTTTCTTCTTATTTATATGGCTATAGAACTTTTTACTATTGGTTTTAATTCCTTTTGCAAATCTCTTGACTTTTAGCCTTTCTCACTTTATCCCTGCGTGTTCTGACCTCAATAAGGTAGCTTTCCTTTCTGATCCCTCCCATCTTCCACTCCCTGTATGCTTTCTGCTTTTTCTTCATCATCTCTTGGAGATGCTTGCTCATCCAGCTTGGTCTACAGCTCCTGCCTATTAATCTTTTCCCCTTTCTTGGGATGCAGGCTTCTGATAGTTTCTGCAGCTTTGATTTAAAATAATCCCAGGCCTCCTCTACCTTTAGATCCATAAATTCTTCAGTCCAATCCACTTCCCTAACTAATTTCCTTAATTTTTGAAAGTCAGCCCTTTTGAAATCAAAAACCCTAGTCACAGATCTATTTTTGTTTATCCTTCCATTCAGTTTGAACTGAATTAGCTCATGATCACTCGAACCAAGGTTGTCCCCGGCAATCATTTCTTCTATGAGGTCCTCACTACTCACCAAAACCAAATCTAAAATGGCATCCCCTCTAGTCGGTTCAGCAACTACTTGATGAAGGAATCCATCAGCTATTGCATCTAGGAAAATCTGAGCCCTATTATTATTATTAGCACTTATCCTCCAGTCTATATCTGGGACATTAAGATTTCCCATGATCACACAGTTGCCATTAGTATTTACTTCATTAAAAACATTAAAGAGGTCTCTATCCATATCCAAATTAGATCCCAGCAGTCTATAGCACACCCCAAACACTATCCCAGGGGAGGTTTGAGTAGTTTTCTTCCCCAATGTGATTTTTCCCAGACAGACTCTGTCTTATCCATTTCATTGCTTCTTATTTCTTTACAATCTACCTCATCATTGATATACAATGCTACTCCACCACCTTTGCCTTTATTTCTGTCTTTCCTAAACAGCACATCCCCTTCAATACCTGAACTCCACTCATGACTACTATTCCACCATGTTTCTGTTATCCCTCCAATATCTGGTTTCACTTCCTGCACCAGTAGCTCTAGTTTCTGCATTTTGTTATCTAGGCTCCTCGCATTGGTGTACAAACATCTTAATTTTTGCTGTTTGGCCTCAATCACATTCTTTACCCGATTAGGCACTGACATTCTACCGCATGACCTCTTAGACTGGAATCCACATTGCCCTTCCTTCTTATGTCCATTCTCCTACTCACAGCTGTATCCTTCATTACTTTGTTTTCTTCCCTCTCAATATATAAATCCAGTGTGGAGATTACCTGGACATCTTCCAACCATCCCCCCCAAATTCCTAATTTAAAGCTCTCTTAATCAGTTGTGCCAGCCTCCATCCTAGAAGTCTATTTCCTTCCCTGCTCAGATGAAGTCCATCCGGAGAGAACAGTCCTCTGTCCATGAATACCTCCCAGTGGCCCTACATCCCAAAGCCCGCCTTATAGCACCACTGCCTGAGCTATCTGTTGATAGTCATAATCTTGTCACACCTTTGTTGCCCACCTCTAGGAACCGGCAGAAACCCACTGAAGATCACCTGAGCCTCGATTTCCTTAAGCTTCTTCCCCAGCCTGGCATAGTCTTCCTTGATACATTCCAACGAGAATCTATCGGTATCATCTGTTCCCACATGAAGGACGATCAGTGGATTCACAAACACACACACACCTCCTGGTGTTGGGAGGGGAAGAGGAGAAAGGATAAAAGATGCAAGAGAAGAAGAGAAAGGAAGGGAGGGAGGGATGGAGAAAAAGGTGAAATAAAAAGGACAAACGCTCATGTCCCCAGTGATTCTAAGGGACAAAATTCTAGGTGCGGAATAAAATTCTGCCTCCTTAAACTTCTGTTTTCCACGCCTAGAATTCAACTGTCACCAGATGGATCCGACTGAAGAGGTTTCAGACCTGAGGAGGCTCTTACCTTCTCAACAGGGACGTCTGTTTTCTATCAATGAATCAATGAAAGGAAAGGAGAAAACTCTACAGAGGCTCCCCTTGGCACTCACGGACATGACCCCTGATCCCCTCTCAGTCCCCACGGAGAGACCTCGAGAAGGAGACTCGCTGAAGTGAAGTCACAGGGGTCGCCGAGGTTTCCCTGGCCCCTCTCCGTCCTGCCTGGCTGATGTCAGCATTTCTCTGTGAGGTCACCACCTCCCCACCACCTTTGACCAATCGGCTGAACTCCTGCAAAAGTCCTGTGTGATGTCACTGCCACCCCCCCCATGCCGTGCTCATGTCCTGCCACTGGCCAGACACGTTGGAGGTTTGAGCTACGCCCTGGGGATCACCCCACTCAATGAGGGTTCATTCTAGGAACAGGGCCAGATTGACTTTTTGTGGGCCTGGTGCCAAACATATTTGTGGGCCCCCCTGGGAATGAAGAGGCCGGGGCAAGAGCACAGCGGGCAGGTGGATTTGATTTAAATCACTCATCAGAAAGACTCCATTTAATCATGGTTTTCTACATAAAAGTGCATTTTGGTTGGTTGTTATCACCTTAATACATATTCTTCACAATGCAGAGATCGATGTAATTTCACTTTTAGAAGGGAAACAATATACATTTTTAAACGGTGATTTATTTTGAAAACTTTTGAGATGAGTTTTACAGCTATGTCACAAAATGAATGAGTGTCTGGTTATTTCATTTACCAAAGGTAACTGAAGCAGAGATTTATGAAGTTATTGGGAGATGAACTCTCTCCAATTCAACAGGTTAATCATTAATATTTGGAGGATTTTCTTGCCAGGCTGTATTAGGAAGAGAACATCCCCAGACAGATATTTAAAATGTTTCATTTAACTAAAACAACAATGTGAAGTATTCTGGATATTTTTCTTCAACAGCAAACTGGATAATAGTTTAACAAAAGCATATGCCCCTCACTTCTTGCGTTTATCTCCAGACTTCTTTTCCTTGTCCAGATCTCTTCCGCCCCCAGCAATCTTCTATTCATTGAACTTTTTGAACGTTTTCACTTTTAAAGAGAGGTAAGGGGTTGACCCTGTGTCCACAAATTTGCAGAGGGACAATAGAGTTGAGGTCTGTTATTTCTCACCTCTCTATATTATTTATTTATTTAAAACATTTTTGCTGTTAAGAAGCATGTTACTTCTGGAGTCACAAATCCAGTTTGAGAACTGCAAAACTAAGCATCTCTGATGTACCTTAATTCAAACTATCTTTAGATATTTTTTCCTCAAAAATCCAATTTAAATTTAAGAAATCCGATTATTTGATTTTTTTAAAAAAGTCATTGATGTTTATCCACCCTCACAGTTGGGCATGGGGGGCAGGGGGAAGGATTGGTCCCCAGCTGGAGTGAGGCAGGAGACAGGGGCAAGATGAGTACTGTGGGACATGGGGGGAGAATTAGTCCCTGTTGACTGGAGCAAGTCAGGGGCTGAGGGCCAAAGCACAGTGGGGCAGGAGCTAGGGTTGGTCCTTGAAGCAAGAAAGGGGCCAGGGGTAAACTGCAAGCACAGCAGGGCTGGGGAGGGGTTAAACAGGATCACCCCCACTCCTGCCCACATCGGGTGGGTACCTACCTTCTCCCCAGTTCTGGCCCATTCTCTCTGTTTTGCTCTGCACTGAGCTGAGGGTGGGGGTGCACTGAGCACAGGGCTGGGTGTGAAGGAGAAGGCTGGGGGTTGGGGTGCAGGGTCTGAACAGGAGGTAGAATGAGGGAGGGAGCTCAGGGTTGGGGCAGGAGGTTGGGGGTGTGGAGCGCTTACCTGGGGCAGTTCCCATTCAGTGCAAGGGGTACAGGTTGATATATGGGGGGGAGGGTGCAGGAGCTCCCGTTTGGTGCTCAGGGTTGGGGTGGGGATGTGTGGGGGGATCAGGAGTCAGAACTGGGACTGGGTGTGTGTGAGGGGGTGCAGGCGTCAGGGCTGGGGTTGTGGGGGGTGCAGGAGTCAGGGCTGGGTGGTGCAGGAGTCAGGGCAGAGGGCTGGGAGTATGGGAGGGGCTGCAGGGGTCAGGGCTGGGGAGGTGAGCTGGAGCTGTGGGGGTGCTCCCAGCCCCCTCCCCTGAGCGGTTCACAGCAGGGGGTTGGAGGGAGTATACGCCGATTCCATCCCCTTCCCCAAGGCCCTGCCCCCACCCATTCTCCACGTCCCCCTCCCTCTGCCTGGCACACCGCGGACCAGGGGCAGGGGGCAGAGGAGGGGGGAGTCTGCAGCGAGCTGGGGCATGAGGGGGGAGCTTGGCTGCGGGCGGCCTCGGAGCAGCAGGACCGAGCCCGGGGTGCAGCCCCACCAAGCTTCTCCCCCACAGGGGAGAGCAGGGACAGAGAAGAGAGGCCGGGCTGGGGCCCCCCTACCCCAGACTCCCTCACCCCACCCTCCGGGAGTCCGGCAGCCTTTTTTTTTTTTTTTTTTTTGCGTTTGGGGTGGCCCTGATTCGGGTGTGCCTGGGCCAACCCTGCGCACGCCTCTGAAGCTGACATTATTGTGAGATGCTTGAGAACCCCGCAGCTGTGCTGCCCCTGTGTCGTGTGAGCGGGAATTGTGCTTTTTCACACTGCTTGTGAACACATATGGGTCCAGCTAGCCGGCTTTCAGCTCCCCCACTATGAAAAGTGATAAAGCACCACGGCATAGAAGTGCCTGCTCCACCTGCTGCAGACATTGCCCGGCCTCTGCCCTGCTGCCCTTCCTGTACCACAAACCCAGGGCGCTGAAGAGACGGGTCAGCGCAGAGAATTCAGGGCTTGCCGAGAGGGGGACACTCAGCAAAATGAATTTTGATCAGCAGAAGGTGTGACTTGAATGTGGATTAGTTAAATGGCATCGAACCCCTCACTACCCAGTCAAAGAACTGACCTTACATAGCTCATCAGAACTCAAAGCTATTTCTTTACAGGTTATGGGAGAAAGCTACATATTCCACAGTCCACACCCCTCTTCAAATGAGAGCGTTGGGGAGGTTGCAGAGAGGTCATAGAATCATAGAATCATAGAATCACAGAATATCAGGGTTGGAAGGGACCCCAGAAGGTCATCTAGTCCAACCCCCTGCTCAAAGCAGGACCAAGTCCCAGTTAAATCATCCCAGCCAGGGCTTTGTCAAGCCTGACCTTAAAAACCTCTAAGGAAGGAGATTCTACCACCTCCCTAGGTAACGCATTCCAGTGTTTCACCACCCTCTTAGTGAAAAAGTTTTTCCTAATATCCAATCTAAACCTCCCCCATTGCAACTTGAGACCATTACTCCTCGTTCTGTCATCTGCTACCATTGAGAACAGTCTAGAGCCATCCTCTTTGAAACCCCCTTTCAGGTAGTTGAAAGCAGCTATCAAATCCCCCCTCATTCTTCTCTTCTGCAGACTAAACAATCCCAGCTCCCTCAGCCTCTCCTCATAAGTCATGTGCTCTAGACCCCTAATCATTTTTGTTGCCCTTCGCTGTACTCTTTCCAATTTATCCACATCCTTCCTGTAGTGTGGGGCCCAAAACTGGACACAGTACTCCAGATGAGGCCTCACCAGTGTCGAATAGAGGGGAACGATCACGTCCCTCGATCTGCTCGCTATGCCCCTACTTATACATCCCAAAATGCCATTGGCCTTCTTGGCAACAAGGGCACACTGCTGACTCATATCCAGCTTCTCGTCCACTGTCACCCCTAGGTCCTTTTCCGCAGAACTGCTGCCGAGCCATTCGGTCCCTAGTCTGTAGCGGTGCATTGGATTCTTCCATCCTAAGTGCAGGACCCTGCATTTATCCTTATTGAACCTCATTAGATTTCTTTTGGCCCAATCCTCCAATTTGTCTAGGTCCTTCTGTATCCTATCCCTCCCCTCCAGCGTATCTACCACTCCTCCCAGTTTAGTATCATCCGCAAATTTGCTGAGAGTGCAATCCACACCATCCTCCAGATCATTTATGAAGATATTGAACAAAACGGGCCCCAGGACCGACCCCTGGGGCACTCCACTTGACACCGGCTGCCAACTAGACATGGAGCCATTGATCACTACCCGTTGAGCCCGACAATCTAGCCAGCTTTCTACCCACCTTATAGTGCATTCATCCAGCCCATACTTCCTTAACTTGCTGACAAGAATGCTGTGGGAGACCGTGTCAAAAGCTTTGCTAAAGTCAAGCAAACAATACATCCACTGCTTTCCCTTCATCCACAGAACCAGTAATCTCATCATAAAAGGCGATTAGATTAGTCAGGCATGACCTTCCCTTGGTGAATCCATGCTGACTGTTCCTGATCACTTTCCTCTCCTCTAAGTGCTTCAGGATTGATTCTTTGAGGACCTGCTCCATGATTTTTCCAGGGACTGAGGTGAGGCTGACCGGCCTGTAGTTCCCAGGATCCTCCTTCTTCCCTTTTTTAAAGATGGGCACTACATTAGCCTTTTTCCAGTCATCCGGGACTTCCCCCGTTCGCCACGAGTTTTCAAAGATAATGGCCAAGGGCTCTGCAATCACAGCCGCCAATTCCCTCAGCACTCTCGGATGCAATTCGTCCGGCCCCATGGACTTGTGCACGTCCAGCTTTTCTAAATAGTCCCTAACCACCTCTATCTCTACAGAGGGCTGGCCATCTCTTCCCCGTTTTGTGTTGCCCAGCACAGCAGTCTGGGAGCTGACCTTGTTAGTGAAAACAGAGGCAAAAAAAGCATTGAGTACATTAGCTTTTTCCACATCCTCTGTCACTAGCTTGCCTCCCTCATTCAGTAAGGGGCCCACACTTTCCTTGGCTTTCTTCTTGTTGCCAACATACCTGAAGAAACCCTTCTTGTTACTCTTGACATCTCTTGCTAGCTGCAGCTCCAGGTGCGATTTGGCCCTCCTGATATCTTTCCTACATGCCCGAGCAATATTTTTATACTCTTCCCTGGTCATATGTCCAACCTTCCACTTCTTGTAAGCTTCTTTTTTATGTTTAAGACCCGCTAGGATTTCACCATTAAGCCAAGCTGGTCGCCTGCCATATTTACTATTCTTTCGACTCATCGGGATGGTTTGTCCCTGTAACCTCAACAGGGATTCCTGAGGTCCCCTGTGCCTCTCTGGGGACTTGGCTTCTGGATTCTCCTGGTCTTTACCTTCTCCTGCTGCAGTGTTGATTTTCTCTCCTTCACCATCCTGCAGCCTCCTCCTTCTTTTCCTGTTGAAATAGCAGCAGCAGTTGCTCTGGTATCTTAGACCTTGTCTACTTCCTGGAACAGTGGGGCCCTATCCCCATTGGCCTATAAACAGCCCCACTGTGTAACCCAGAGGTGGCTGCATGTTAGCACCAAGACACCAGGGGTCACGGCTCCAGTGGAGACGGTACACACAGGCCACTGCCCTACGTGGCCACCAGATGCCAGACTGTGCCCTGTCTTAGCTGGCTACCACACTTTACTGCCCGAAGACGTGAGGTACACGCAGGCTACACGTGAGGTACACAAAACCTGTTCTCCAACTGGGCACCAGGAGTCACTGCTGCAATGGTGGTGGTGGGGGAATGATAAACAGGCCACGGCCTGAAGTGGCCACTACCACAACGGTGTATGTCTGTCTGTTGCGGGAGGGAGATACCAATAGGGCACTGCCACACCAGCACCACGGGGAGGTCGCTGCTCCAATTAGTAGATACACACATCAGGTAGTGCCTCAACTGGCCAACAGGGGGCACTAGCTCAGATGGGGGAGTGCGGGGAGAGAAGAGGAGACGGCCACTGCCTCACTTAGCCACCAGCCGTCACTCCCCAAATAGGGGAGACAAACACACACACACACAGGGCACTGCCCCAATTGGGGGATCTACAGAGGGTATTGTCCCATGTGGACGCCAGGCATTAGTGCCTGCCATAGCTGGCCACAGAAGGGGTGGGGGGTACACACAGGGAATTGCCCCACTTGGCCACCAGTGCATATCCCTAGGGGGGAGTGATGTGCCCCAGGAACAGGGCTCACTGCCTCAAGGGGGTTGGAGGATACCCAGGGTACTGCCTGACACGGCCACCCCAGCACCTGCCACCTTGGGGGAGGTGAAGAACACAACAAGGGCAATGACTCTTCTGGCTACCAGTGGTGCCTGGCCAGCAGGGGTCACTATCCCAGTACTGCGGGGAGATGCACACAGGGCACTATCCCACCTGGGCAGCCGTTGTCAGTGCCCCAACAAGAGCGATATTCACCAGGCTCTGCTCCACCCGGTCACCAGGGGGCCCTGCACCCTGACACCGACCCACACGTACCCCCGGTGAGCCGGCGTGTGCCTCTGTGTTACTCTGCACTTTAAGGAATGAGGCAAAGGCTAATTTTACTTCAATGTCTGATGAAGAAAGCTCTGAGTTACAACCCTCACCTTGCCGAGCACCTGCCCATAGCCAGAGCAGTGTCCCCGATGACAGCAGAGACCCCAGAACACAGAGACCCGAAGGGGAAGCAGCTTTTAGGTGAAGCAATGACAGACCCTGGGGAGGGGCTCTGGGGAAGCAGAGAAAGACCAACTAACTGCAGTGGGGAAAATCATAATCCACCGGGGAGAAAGAACTGACTCCGCAAGGACATCGCACCAACTCCAGCCAGGCTGGGATACCAGCAATTCGGGGCTGGAGCAGCTCCAGCTAGAGGCTGGGTGGAGGCAGGTGACCTCAGTCTTGATGCCGAGCAGGCTGCATTGGGTACAAGGAGGGACAAGGATCCCCCCGCCCCCCGCCAGGGTCTTGCTGCCCCAGGAGGGGGAGATCTGGGACAGTCTTTGGAGGAGCTGGTTCAGCAGCCATGAGCCCGCCTGCTTGTCCAGGCCTGAGCTCTCCAGCAGCACACTGTGCACAGGTGTACGCACGGGATGGAGGCACCAGTGTAACGCTGCAGGGCCTGACTCTGCCGAGTGCTGCCTGCGAGAGACGGGGCAGAGTCCGGGGCAGACGGGGCAGGAGATGACAGGGCCAGCGGCCAGGAGCTGAACCCATCACACCTCTGGCCTGTGATGTCACCACCCGTCCCTGCAGCTCTCCATCTGTCCTGCTGTCCATCCAATCCTAAAGCCCCCCATCCGCCCCCACTGCATGCCACATACAGCCCTTCACCCATCTGCCTCACACACTCATCTATCTCCACTGCATCCCGCCGGCCCTCTGGGTGTGCGTGCAGTGCCCAGCACAAGGAGGTGTGCACAGGGACGGATTAACCTTCTGTGGGCCTGGCGCCAAACATATTTGTGGCTCCCCATGGAGGAATGGGGCATGGCATGAGGCTGGGTTGATCACCAGAGCGAGGGGACCGACCAGGGGTAAGGCACAGGGGGTGGGGGGAGGGAGACACAGCTCCGGTCTGCACACAGGGCCCCACACAGGGCCACTGTTTGCAAACCCGCAGCGACCAGACAAATACTGGCCCACCCAGCCCTGCGCTGCCAGCGTGCTCTGCCATACCACCCCCCTGCAGCCTTCCCCCTCCCCTCCTCGGACAGGGACTCGGCCGTGAGGCTGCACCCGACTCTGACACAGTGTAAGGGATACACCTGCCCCAGAAATACCCTTGGGCATTGCCCCTCTGCGCCAGGTGCAGGCAGGCAGGCTCAGTCTGGCAGTATCCAAGTGTGGAGGGGCTCAGAGTGGGGGGATCCAGGTGGCTCACTGCAGGATCTGGATGCACAGGGGCTTGTTGCGGGGTTCCAGGGGCAGTGGGACTCTGCAGAGGGGTCCAGGTGAAGGTGGTTGGGCTCAGCAGGGAGTGAGCTGCCCCATTTTCCAGCACATATGTCCTGTTTCTGGGAAGGAAGAACTATGGCCCTAGTTTTAACTCCCTGCTGCACCATGCTGTGCACAACACCAGAACCTCACCAGGCGGGAGCCTCCTTTGTCAGCCACCTGCGAGAGGATCAGGCTCGTTTCCACAAGACATGGGGAGTTCGGAGAGACGGGGCAGAGGACGAAGACTAGAGACACCAGTGGGAGCCCCATGTCCTGAGCTGAGAGAGCTAGTGCCCGATAAAAGAGCTTCACCGCCATAGTGCTTCCACCTCCCACGGCAGAGAGGAGCCAGCAGTGGCAGTGGGAAGGGTCAGGGGGCAGAGAGGAGCCCCGGGCCTGGCTGGCCAAGAGGAGCGAGCAGTGGGCAAGGGGGAGGGAGAAGAGGAGCTAGTGGGTAGCGGGGCCTCGGGGCACATGGCAAGTGGAGGGGGCCGGGCCGGGACCCCTTCCGAGTGTGGGCCCAGCGCCACGGTGCCAGTGGCAACGTCAGAAATCCAGTTCTGGGCGTGGACACTGAGTGAGGCTTTTGGGTGATACATTAATGGAGCCAGGGATGATAAGGGGGGTTCTAGGCATCTCTAATCCCAGCCCCACTTCTCCTGTGCCCAAAGCCATGACCACGAATCCACCCCTCTCTGTCTCAGACCCCACAGCCCCAAAGACATGACTGGCCACTCACGCTGTGACCCAGTTACAGCAATGAAGTCTCCCCAAACTCTCTAGGAAGATAGGGGGTGGGAGGGGCAACCCCCTTAGCCCAGTAGGGCAGAGACCATGGCCAGAGACAGATAGACCCAGCCTAGCCCAGGGGAGACTGGGGGAGGGGGAGCAGAGGAAGAGGATGCAGGCAAGTGAACATAACAGGTGTCCATGGAAGGAGAGAGAGAGTTTGAGTGTGAGTTGGCCAACACAGTAGAGAAGACAGAGAGAGAGAGAAACCTAGGAGGATGGAAAGAAACTCCGAACAGGGACTCACCCTCATGGATTCAACCTTCTGCTAGGGAGCCCACCCCACTCCTGGCCAGAGAGATGATCAGCCCCCGCAAATGGCGACATCATCTCCCTTGAAGCCACAGCTAGTCAGGAAACCCACACCCAGCTAATGGGAAGTCCCTGCCTGGAGCCAGGGGGCTGTGACCAGAGCCCTCACCAAACCAGACACTTACCTCACTGACAGCGACAGCTGCTTCGCTCCCAGCTGGACAGACCTTGCCTGGCATCAACAGGATTCACGCTGTCACTGCTCTCGCTCACTTTCCATCTCACCTCGGGGCTGGACTCCGTCCTCACGACTACTTTCCCCTTGGTATTAAACACGACACAAGAGGGAAAGAAAAAGCAATGGTGGTGAGGTTCCTCTTCTCGCTCCTCCTGCACCCCAGGGCTCTGGCTTCAACCCTCCTCCCGTTATGCCATCACAGCCACAATTAGAAACCCCCCCTCTGCACCTGCACCCAAAGGCGTCACTCTGCACAGGAGACGATTGACTCTTCCCCTGCCCTTAATACCACGCCACGCTCACGGCCTCTGAAGAAAACTAACCTGGGAAGAGCTGAGGAAGAGAGTGCCGTCACCGCCGACTCACACCCAGTGCTGGGAAAGGCAGAAGGTTCAGGACTGTTCGTCTCTGCTTACCGGGATGTCCAGGCTGCTCAGCTCCACTTCTTCCAGCTTCTCCTCTGCCTGGGGCTCCTGGGAGATTCATCTGCAAGCTCAGGAAATAACCGAGGAGCGAGGCAGCCCTGCCCACAGCTCGACTGGTGCACGGGAGCTCGGCCTCCCTCTGTCTCCCACATGCTCTAGAGCAGCCCCACGCGCTGAAAAGAGACAGAGCCAACGGGCTGCGTGGCCAGTCACCCCACCTCCCCCACTGTCACCCCGGGCCCAGCTAGGATGCACCTTATTATTCTTGAGTACTGGGGCTCTCGTCCTCTCCTTCCTATCCCTCTTGGACTCCATCTGTGAGAGAGGACAGGGAAGTGTTACAGACACAGACACCCTCCCCAGCTCTCTGCGCCCTGGGCTCACACCTGGTTGTCTCCCCAATCCTTGGCATTGTCCAGCATGTCTCCCTCCACAGAAGTCACCTGGCCTCGTCTTAGACGCCATCTTCATATTGCTCTTCTCCTTCCCACTCCCCATTGCAGACACCCCATCGCATCCGCAGGGCTCCCAAACCGTGTCACCTTCGGCCAAAAACCACACCCCACCCCGAGGGAGCAAAGAGTCTTTGTCAGCCCAGCACACACCAGACAGGAAAAGATTCACACCCACACCCAGCCCAGCCAAATTGGGAGCTTGCCCCCATCTTCTTGGCCACAGGTCCACGGGGCTCATGGATGGAGAAGTTTGGTGGGCTGTGGTGGCCCCTGAAGGACTAGATCAGTGTGTGAATGAGTGACCAGGATATATGTGGGGGGTGGACTGTGGGGTTGGGGTGTCCAGGAGGACCCAAGGGAAGGGAATAGGGGATTCAGGGTAGAGGAGGGAAGAGGCCGGGGCAAGAGCAAAGCGGGCAGCGGGGATTTGCAGTGGGAGGTGTTGGGGAGGGGGGCTGAGGGAACGCACGGGTGGGGGAGGGGTCGGGGGCGCAGACTCAGATCAGGGCTGGGGCGGGGCCGGGCTGCTTGTGGCGCGCGGGCGACACGTGGCTGAGGACGGGGGAGGGACACGCTCCTTCCACGTCACCCTCCGCCCACCACGGGGCCTCTGACCTTCTCCTAATGGCGTCCTGAGAGCAGCACTGACTTCCTGTGTCCGCAACTTCCGGACACGTCGCATGGCCTGTGAGCCCCTTGTCTCCATTCTTCCCGGGCTAGCCCGCACCAAGTGAACAGAGCCATTTACAACCAATTGTCCCGTCAGTGGGAGCCATCAAGCTCCCGAACCATCATCAAGGCCACACTTTGCATAATGACAACAGGACTTCAGAGTAATAGTTCATATTTCTAGCTTCAGACACGAGAATGATACGTGGACAAGAATGACACAGATAGGATGACCACACTCAGAGATTATAAGCCTTGTAATGAGACCTGACCAGAGACTCTTTGGCATAAGGCATAATCCAGTTACGTCATCTTCACACTTATAAGCATATTTCCATAAAATATACAGACTGCAGAGGTGTGGGGGGAGCCCAGGGCTGGGAGAGCAGGGGCTGTGGGTCGGGAGTGAGGGGCCCCGGCAGAGCGGCGAGTGGGGAGCCCAGGGCTGGGAGAGCAGGAGCTGTGGGTTGGGAGTGAGGGGCCCCGGCAGAGCGGCGAGTGGGGAGCCCAGGGCTGGGAGAGCAGGGGCTGGGGGCAGATGCGGATTTACAATGAAACACACAGTTCCCTGTCTCATTATTAAGGATCCGTGTCCGTCAGGGAGGTTGTGGAAGTGACGGATTCTGTGACTTCCTGTGACCTCCGTGACTTCTGCAGCGGCCAGTGTGGCTGACTCCAGGGCCGCCCAAGCAGCTGGCCCCAGGGACCAATGGAGCAGCGGCCAAAGCGGCTGGCTCTGGGGACCATTTGAGCAGCGGTCCTGGGGGCGGCGGGAGCAGCGGCTCAGCCCCTGGGGCTCCCCCTGCGGTGGCAGCTGGAGTGGCAGCCAGACCCTGGGGCTTCTCCCCTGGTAGCTGGTGCTATGGGCCCCCCCCCTGGACTCTCTTCCCCTGCAGCTGGTGCTGCAGACCCCTTGGGATCCCCTCCCTGGGTATTTATGGTATAAGTCACGGACAGGTCACGGGGAATTTTTGTTTCTTGCCCATGACCTGCCCATGACTTTTATGAAAAATACACATGATTAAATCATCACCTTACTCATTGTCAATGAAATAAATCGAAACACTTCCACCTGCAAGTGGATTTAGCCAAAGAAACTCAGAGTCAGCAGCTGTTACACCACCCCCGGCCCACTGAGGTCTCTGTCAGGTGTCCCAGGGCTGGAAGCCTCCTGTTTACATCCTAAGATAGCATTTTTGCACCACGGGGCTGATATATTGGACTGGACACTGTAGCAGGTAAAGGTGCTGCTGTGCTCCAGAAAACAAGCCACCTCTGCACAAAGAGGGAGGAAAGGGCCTGCCAAAGCCCGGGATTGAACCAGGGACCTTTAGATCTTCAGTCTAACGCTCTCCCAACTGAGCTACTTCGGCAGCTGCGTAGGGCTTCTTTGGCCTGCTGCTGCTCTGTCCGGGATGTTTTGTCAGCCTTGGCACACAAAAAGGACGTTGTTGTGAGAGGCCCATGATGGCAAGACTCGCTTTTGCCTGCCTTGCTCAGCTTGACTTGCTGCCTCACCCTGTTCCTGCCTTAGTTCCTAGGTTGACCTGGTGGCCGAAGCAGACTGGGGGCCAGTGGCGCAGGGAGGAAGTTGAGCTGGACACTGAGCTAGACTAGACCCTGGTGGCGAGAGTCTGGCCACCACTTGCCACCCCACCCTGTTGTCCTGGCTTCCCCTACTGGACGTCATTTAGGGAGGGAAGTGGGGCTTCTGCCTCCCCTCCCCGATTTTCACACCGCAGAGGAGAGCGAACAGGAAAACGAACGGCTGCTCCACACTCCCACCGGAGGAACCCGACACCCTTAGCTGTGGCTGAGTGAGAAGTGTCTGGGGGCTGACAGGCCTGCCCCGAGGAGCGGGAACAGCAGCTGCCGCCTCCCCCTCGGCTCCAGGCAGCAATTCCCGTCTCCTACGGGCCAGGCTCTCTGCCATGGAAACAGCTGCCACTGCTCGCTCGCCATGGGTCTGTGCTCCACACAGCAACGCACAAATCTGCTCCAACGGAAGCGGGCTCAGACAGTGACAGGGCTGGTGACACAAACACTTCAGACTATGAACCCTAGGGCCCTTTCTTCTTTAACCCAGGACGTGCCAGTCAGCTGCTAACCAGGGCGTTACCTTCATCTTAAAATACCTCTCAGGACGTTGACAGGGGAAGGGAAACCCCCTCCCACCAATGGCTCCCTGTGAAGGAGTTGTACCATACCTGCCCCTGGAGACTGGCTGCTTTTATACTCTTGGAGCTTTTTCTATTGAGACCCATCCTGATCCCAATCTAGGGGCCAACCTCTGCAGTTCAGAGTTGAGAATTTACTGCCATCACCCTCGTATGGCACTTTCTAGGTGAATGAGAGAAAGTCAGTGGGGGGAGCGACATGGCTGATGAACACTGATGCTGTGGGCGAGGCCTGGACTCACAACCCCAGCAGTGCATCCCCCCTGCACTCGCCAGTTGCCCCCCCGTAGGTGCTGCCGAAACAAACCTGGGAAGTGGGCAGTTACCCGAGTCTGCGGTTATCAACTTTGGCTGGTAGCTGAAAGGCTGATGATTCCAACCCACCTGACGATGGCATAGGCACCGACTTCTGCTGGCGCCAGTGGGTGCTCGACCCCCCTCTGCCCCTGGCCACGACCCGATTCCCCCCTGCCCCACCCCCTGTTGTTGCAGGAGGGGAATATCTCTCCAGGAATCCTGGTTCTCAGGCTCTCTGATGGGACTGCCCTTGGGATGGGGGGTGCTGTGGCCGGATCCATTAGTTAACCAGACTGAGCCAACTCATACCCTTGGCATGGTGCCCACTGCAAGGATGGGGCCTTTTAACACACACATCCTGGCCCGGGGTGGGATCCAGCTGTCACATCTGACATCTATGCTGCAAGCGCTGGTCGTCACGCAGAAGTCTTTGGTTTCCCTGATGAACGTATGGCAGAGGGGAAGGCAGCAGCCCAGCTGGCTGGAGAAGAGGGATCCATTCTGCCCCCCGAAGAGAGAGGGAAAAGGTCCATCTGACTGTCCTGGTAGCAGCACAGCGAGGATCCCTCTGGCCTCCCCCAGCCACGTCCATCCAGCCTCTCCACAGGATGGGGGCTCCCAGCTCTCGGCAGCCCCAGCTTTCGCTCCTGAGCTCTCCCGGCAGACATGCAGCAAGCGCTCTTAGGATGACCAGCTCACAAGAGTGAAATATCAGGTCACATTGGGTGACCGGGCGGGGGGGCAGAGAGACAGACACAGGTGCACAGCCCCGACCGGTGCCAGAGCACACTGGTCCGCCGGGTCCTGTGCTCCCAGCGTGCCCCTTCCTGTTGGGGGTGGGCCCATGCTGCGTCATGCAGCTCCCCTGCCCAGAGCCCCTGGATCCACTGTGCCCAGAGCCCCCCTACAACCCTTCCACCACAAATGCACAGTGCTCTGCACACACACACGCCCAGCGCCCCCATGCCTACGGCCCCACCACAGTGGCCCAGCACCCCACACAGAACCCCCGACTCGCTCGTTTCCCAATAAACACAAATTCTCCTCCCTCCCAGTGCCCTTCCCCACAGCCCCACCACCACAACTACACAATGCCCCACACAGATCCCACTGCCCAGTGCCCTGACACACACAGATCTCCCCCACTGCCCAGCACCCCCCAACAGGCCCCTGCTGCCTATCACCCCAAAACACACAAACCTCCCCCATTGCCCAGTGCCCTCCAACCCTCACAGCCCAGCACCCCCCACACGCCTCCCAGACACTCACCTTCACACCCTGCCCCCTTCCCCGACTGCACTCACCAGCCCTGCTGAGCGGTCTCTGGCCCTAGGGTCAGAGCGGCGAGGGGGGTCTCCAGACTCTCCACGTGCTGCCCCTACCACAAACACGAGCTCCGTGGCTCCGATTGGCTGGGAAAAGGGCCAATGGGAGCCATCAGAGCTGCAGAGCGGGGCTTGCAGGTGCCGGCAGCGCACAGAGACCCCTTTGCCCCCCACCCTGACCCTAAGAACCAGAGCCACCTGCCAGGGGGTGAGGTGGGGAGTCCTGGCGGTGCTTACATGGGGCGGCTCCCATCCTGGGAATCATATGGCAGGCTGGTCCCTTTGGCACCAAGGGTCATGGGTCAGGTCAGGTTGGGGGGCGGACGGCTCTCTGCCCACTCCCGATGCCTGCACGCCCCACCCCTGCAGCACGCGGCGCTCCTGCCGGCGGGCGGGCACCGAGAGCTGCCCCGGGAAGCAGTGAGCGATGGCGCCATGGCTGCGGTCCGGAAGGTACCGATATTGGGACAAAGGGTGTCCCAACCGATGTAAGGTTACCCTATGTGCACTGGGGGCACCGCGCACACATGGGCCCAAGAGAACTAACCGATGGAGTCCAGGGAGAGACGGCCTGGCCAGGCTCCCCAAAGGAGCGTTGCAGCTCAGAACAGGGGTTTCCTGGTGAAACCGGCTTTGGCTCCAGGCTGGGAAATGGGGACGATGGCTGACGCTGGCGATGCAAGTGAAGCCGACACATACACTGTGTCTCCCTCACAGGTCCAAACCCGCCAGCAGCCCACAGGGCAGCCCCTGCTTCCAGCTTTCCAGGCCTTAGAGCAGTAAGAGGTGAGCCGAGAATGGGAGCCTGCCTAGCAGCCTGGCAGCTCCCTATTTGGGTTCAGCTGGAAGCCCGACAAGCCGGGATCCCCAGAGGCCTCATCCAGAGATACAGCTGTGGCAGAGATGGGGTGGGGCACCCAGTTCCTCCCCCTCCCCATATGAACTCTGCTGGAGGGACAGGCCTGGCAGTGCGCATGCGGCACCATCGACTGGGGCAGTGGAAGTGGATTTAGCTCACGTCAATAGGAGCCATCAACATTTTTCTGTAGAAGCTATTTTTGATGGAAAATTTCATTTGCGTTAAATGCTGTCCACACAAACTTTCGTTTTTTACAGAAAAAAATGGAAAACCCCAAATTGAAAACTTTCCACCCAAAACCTTTTGGGTTTGCAATGAAAATGTTCAGTGTGACAACCAAAAGCCACCGTTTGCCCTGGAAACACGCCCCTGTCGGACTCGCTTCACACGGCAGGGGAAGAAGTGGCCCAGCAAGAGCAGTCGCTCCAAAGTGACCTCGTTTCAGGCTCCGCACAAAGGGGACTGGCTGCTTGGGCCCCAGGTTGGAATCCCCTCTCATTAGAGCAATGCAAAGTGGGCAGGGGGTGGCTCTGGGCCTGTTCCCGCCCATGGCGTGGAGCTGCCTTGGTGCAAAATAAAAAGTGCTGTTGCCCTGGAGCAGGAAGGTAACAAGAGAGGCAGATTTCAGAGTAGCAGCCGTGTTAGTCTGTATTCGCAAAAAGAAAAGGAGTACTTGTGGCACCTTAGAGACTAACAAATTTATCTGAGCATAAGATTTCGTGAGCTACAGCTTATTCTCAAATAAATTTGTTAGTCAAGAGAGGCAGAGTCTCTAGGAGAGAAAAATTCTCCAGCCGCGTATTGCCCGGCACACTTTGGCCAGCCTCCTAGGTAGGGTCTGCTCCTTGAGCTGCACTGGATAGAATTTATTGAGCGTGTGCAACTGGATATATAATGAGCCAACTTCAGAGCACTCGCCCCACACCCCCTTGCAGGCGCAGCATGCTGCTGTCAGTCCCTGCGGTGCAGTGCTCGTGTTGGAAACAAACCATCTTCTCCGAGCCTGGGCACAACAATTCCTCTCTGCTGCCAATTCTGCCAGGTCTGGGCAGGTAGCACAGGCCTCCCAGGCTGCTGGAGAGTTCAGGCAGCTCATGGTTGCACATGGTTGTCTGTAAAACTGAACAGTCCCCTGGGGTGACTAGAATGGGCTGCAGCAGCACACGGCGTAACTTCGGGGACTCTCAGCAAAAGGGGCTAAGAGCCGTGCTGTTGTCCTTGTAGGACTCAGAAAAGACTCTTTCCATACATGGTATGTTGCAAGCTCCCCCCGGCATGACCAAATCTGCATCTGGTGTTTGAAATGAAGGAATCAAAGCAGAATTCCCAAGCCTGGAAGTCTAGCTCTACACCAGGCAGAAAGGTTCCTTAGCCGGGTTTTTTTAGTTTCTGACCTCTTTGCACACGTGCAGCAAGTGGATGGACAAGCAGGTCCCCGGGGCTCCCAGCATCATGACTGGTGAAGTGAAGAGGATTGTCCCAGTGGGCTTTGAAGATTTCAAAAAGCTGGGATCGTCTGTTGTTCTCAAAAGCCTTTCTGTTGGCAGTGCCTAGCTGGGGGGGGTCACATTACTGACAGAACCTGCTCTCGGGAAAGTAACAGTGACTCGAAAGCGACAGGAGCTCCTCTTGGGGTATCATTTATTCAAAGAGACCAACATCATAAGGGCCTGGCTATGCTATGGGTGCGACAACAACACAGCGACATATCGCTGCAGCTGTAGTGCTAGAGTGTAGAGACTTCCTGCATTGAGAGATGGGGGTTACTGCGATGGTGGGAATCCACTTCTCCAAGTGGCGGTAGCTAGGTTGATAGAAGAATTCTGCTGTCACCCCTCACCATGTCTACACCAGGGGCTAGGTAGGCTTAGCTACAGCTCTTGGGGGGGGGTGAATTCCACGCCCCCCCCCGACATAACTAGGTCAATCTGAATTTTAAGTGTAGACCAACCCTAAAACAGACAAATAAATGCACATGGCCATAAAATGATCAGATTAGATAGATAGATAGATAGATAGATAGATAGATAGATAGATAGATAGATAGATAGATATCTGAGTGAGTGAGTTTTGGTTTATTCACATCTAATTCTCATATGCTGATCTCTGGGGTCCAGACGCACCATTTCTTTCATGCTCCATGTGTTTTAAGTTACAGCTTTAATGTCTTTCTTTCATTTTTATAACTAGGGGGATGCCATTTGAAGGCTGTGAAGCCTTCCCCACTTCAGCTTGGAAATTGTGAATACTTCGCCAGACACTTTAGTTCTGAGGTAACTAAATATTAATACAATAATGTTACATGATCAAACATTTAATTCTTTCCCCCCCCCAATATTTCTACCCATATAGATGCCCATCTAGCTGCTACACTTTGTCCTGCTTTCCCTCCATCTGCATAACTCCTTCTAATGGAGGAAATTGGGGATCCAGAAAATGAACACAGTGGCCACTTGTGAAAATTTTGGTTTACATGACTTGCCAAACGTAACACAAGAACTCTGGGGCAGAGGCAGGGAGAAAATCCAGTTTAGCAGGGCAGCATTCATCTGTCTAAACCATGGGACCAGCCTTTCTCCTCCTGAAATTCTCTGCCTCCTTCACTGCGCACTTTCCAACTTCTGCAGCATGTGAGGCTGGGGTCCAACAGACTGCAGCCTCCTTCAGGCCACAGCTTGATTTGTCCCCAGCACTATCCTTCTGTGCACTGGATGAGGCCGGGATCCCGTGGAAAGTGTGTGACCGTGCAACTAACGCATATGGTTCCTGGAAGGTGCCATCCATAGATGCTCATTACAGCCTGCCTGAACAGCTTCTACTCAGCCTGAGCTGAGAGCGGGTGTACAAGGCGCCAGCCCCACTTTCAATCTGTTTTATGCACGTTTAAAAGAAGACAGGTGCCTACACGGATGGACACGTTTTAGCAGTGTCAGGCCAAGGACCGAATGTCCCTTTCACCCCCGCGGGTGACCCTCCAAGTTCAGTTCTGGTGAAGAGCCAGAGGCCCTGGGACTCGATGCCCCAGCTGATGGCAGGACCCAAAGCTCCCAGCAGAGAGGGGAGCTTTTGGTGACCCGAACCTCCATCTTGTTGAGTCTGTTGGCTCTGTTGCTGCTTCCGCACTCGGGGGTGGTTTGCCAAATTCTGCCGTGGAATCAGTCGGCCGCGGTGTCACTTGCTGCGCTGCCCCCTGCTCAGAACTGCTCTCTTCAGCCCTGGTGACAGTGACTGTGTCTAGTCGTTTCATTCCACCCCAACCCAGGGAAATAAACTCCCCCTTTGCCTCTGGGCCTTAGGCCAACCCCTGTCGCTGGCTACATGTGAAACAAGAGCTGATGGAAATTATTCAAAATATTTCATGTTGCCAGGTGTTGTAAAGCATGAGAAAAATCTTTGCCACCACCTGGCATATCTCTAATTACCATGGAATTTGGCTTCTACAGGAGACAGGTATAAAAGCTGTGATTGATCCCGTGTGGCACAGAATGCCTGCTTTCCTCCTTTAATGTATGCAGGGAACCCCAAACAGTCCAGCATGGCTGACCTGCTCTGTGCAAGCCAAGGGATAGCCAGGGGAATCTCACTGGCCCACTTTGGAGTAGCCCCTGTATTAGAGAGTTGGTATCACAACTGTTTTAGAAATCGAACCATGCATTGATGTCCCATTCTGGTTGTCGGGGGCTCCCAGGAACACATGGGAATGGGAGATGTAACTAGAACAAAAGTGAATGAGTGCTGGTGTAAGGAAAACTGCAGGATCCTCCAGGAGTTCACTGTCCACATCCAGTGGGACTTTGGATCCATTAAACCAAATTGCCTTTGAAAATCTCAGCCTAGCTCATCAACACTTTAAGCATAGCAGTCTTGTGTTTGAGTGTACTTAGCAGCTATAAGAGAAAATGCCATTTGATACCTGTTAACTCCAGTGAGCAGGCTGCAGGCAGCCTTAGGTGTGCCAGAGGTGCAGCGTTTGCAGTCACTCGCATGTTCAGAGACACTCTACCTGGGCCATTGCCCGAGTGCAGTGGGTGTGTGGGTCGTTTCACAGAAGGAGTCAGTGTTCATGAGGACAGACTAGTTTTGCCAGGGACTCTCAGTTTAGAACATTTCTGTTCTTTAAACAGGCATGAGACGTTGTTAGAACAGAGCATTGTCTGGACGTTGGAACCTACAGAAATTGTAAACAGGGGCACCCGGAGCAGTAATGACTAGTGCACTTGCCATAGCATGGGCCGGTGTCCCACTGCACATGCGTGAATGCTTGGGGTGAGTACTGAGCACGCCAGCTCTTCTAACGGGTTAGATTTCAGAAGATCTCCAGACTGTCCTCTGCCAGTGACATGCTCATCACAAAGGAAAAGGACAATATTTTCTAGAAAGTCCAGGTGATTTTGTAAAGCTTTAGAGATACAAGTTCACAGAGAGTGTTAATGAGCATTGGTTCTGCTGCCAACATCCACTGAATTCAAATCATGCCGTGAATCATTTTGCTAGCTGCCGCCGTAGGGGCAGTGAGGTTTTCCACGCAGAGGAATTGTTCCCTGGTTGGGATGGGGAACGGTGAAGTGCTGGCTGGGTCTGCCAGCTAGGTCTGCAGATGTGAATCCCCTCCGCTGTCTTGTATCTTCCACCATTTCCCCTTGACACCCAGTGTGCACTTGCACTCTGCACGCCCCTTGCCAGAGGGTCCGGGGGGCACTCAAATTGTGAGCTGGGGCCCTGGCTATTGTCTGTGTTCTACTGGAGATGTCTATTATAGACCCTGGGGCAGGCTTCTCTATGGAGACTGACAGCTCTTTGGGGCAGAGACTGTGTGCTACAGTGTTTGTACAGCCCCTGGCACAATGGCACTACATGCTGGGTTGATCTCTAGGCACCACTGTAATAACTGTGATTAAAAATAGCATCAGAGTCCAGTCCAGATCCTCTTGCAGAGATCCAGAGCTACAGGTCCTCCCCTCCCCCTGGAACTGAGTCAATCCATTGAGTATTATATGCTCAGTACTGTGACATATAATAATTGTAAGGGAATCACTTATTGCAGAATCAGTGTAATTCATCATTAATAAAGATGTCTTGGAAAAGATTGAAAAGCCCAGATTTGGAGCGAGTCTCCTATTACACATAGCAAGGCAAGGAAAATGATACAAGGTTTAAAAAAACCTGATCTCTGAGAAATGATTAAAAAAACGAGGCACACTGAGGCCTTGTCTACACTACAAAATTGTTCGTTCAATGTACAGAGTTTCACAGAGCTACCAGTGCCAGGGAACCCAAAGATCCCGACGATATTTGGATGACAGCTTCAGGAAACAAGGTAGGAAGTGGCCCAGGGTGGCGAAGTGAGTGGTATCACATACCCGTGTAAGGTCAGCATGTTGCGGTAGGCTCTCGGCTGGCTGGGTGGCAAATGCACTTAACTCAAGAGGGCCTTGGGCTGGGACCCGGTGGAGTTAGGTGGGCCCTTCCAAAGTGGCCCCTGGATCTGGCAATTAGGCCTTGCAACCCTGAACCAAAGGCTGGCCATATTGACTCTGGCCATTAGGTCACTCTTCCCTGTACTTCATGGTGCCATATTGACTCAAGCCATTAGACCTCGCAATCCTGAACCCAAGGACAGCCATGTTGACTCTGGACTTAGTGCGCCTAAATCTTGAGTTCAAGAACAGTCTAACCTTTCCCTGTGATATCTCACATGACCCATCTTGCACAAAACACGTTTGTAATGCCATATCCATATCATAACAATATCTCTCTGAAGACTATGGGGCATAGGGTCACACCACCTCTGGCAGGGCAGCTTCTAGCAGGGAGCAGGGGAAGCTACAGAGAGCTCCTGGCTGGTTGCTGGGACGTGCAGGCCTGAGACCCTGAGAAGAGGGCGAACAACGTGCTGGGGCTGCGGGAGAGCAGCCCCGGGAATTGAAGCAGCACTGATGGAGGCAGTTAAGGAGAGGAAGCAGAAGCTGTTTCTACAGGATCCTTGGGCTGGACTCCAGAGTACTGTGGGCCTGGTTCCCTGCCATTCACCACCGGGGAAATGGCTGGATTTGGAGATACCCATCCCCTTCCCCATCACCTGGAAAGAAGGAGCACAGATCATGGCATGGCCGGATGGCCGAGTCATAAAGAGGATTCTGCTGTACTTGGACTGAGGTGGGTCTGCAAGCGGTGACAACGACGGACAAGGCACCACCAGGAGAGGGAACACCAGCTGAATGAGCTAATCCCTGAGACAAACAGCGGGAGGTGCCACCCTGGTGAGTGAACCCCATTACAGGGCCTGAGTGCACGCCCTCCTCTTCCTGGGGTCTGGCCAATCTCTGCCAAGCGAGGCTGAGCTGCTCTGTGAGGCCATCCAGAGATCTCATACTACTCAGATATAGGAGTGTCCTCAGGGCAACACGGTTGCAAAAGTGAGTAGCAGCACGCTGCAGCGCACACCACACTTGCTGTCTTAGCCATGTGCATGCTGGGGTGGCCACCTCCCCATGGATGAGACCTGGTACCACCATCTTCCTGGAGCTGCAGTCTGCCCTGCTGCCATTCCTGCCTGTGTTGCTGTTGTCTTCTCTAGCAGTTGACTGGAAGGTGCACATTGGCCCCATGCCATGTAGCCATGTTGTCTCAAAGGGCAAGACACCCTTTATTCCATAACATAATTAAGGAAAATATTTCTCAATGAACTCTCAGTAAAAGGTCAGAAACAACCAGTGTCCTCACCATGCTAAGGGCATTGGTATTTTCTTTAAATGTGTCAGAGCAACCTAACTAACATCTAACACACATTTGAACCTCTTCTTTTCACACCATTGCTCATTCTCAGGCTCTGCTTTGTCTCCAGACAGATCCAGTCTCTTCAGAACGGCCTTGCTCTTTCCATCTGTTTCGTTCATTGACACGTTGGTGTAAACACTCCCCTTCACTCTGTTCTCAGACAAACACTAGTATTAACTGTTTGCTACTGATGGGTTTAGAAAGCGTTTGTCGAGTGGAAGATGACATTTGTGGGGGATTGTTCCCAAGATCCAGGACTTTGTGTTCCAACATCTCCCAGCTTCCTTGGTGAAAATAAGACCAAGGTTTCCTTGCAATATAGAAGAAGAAAGTAGTTTTTCACCCCCGATGGGACTTGAACCCACAATCTCTGGCTTAGGAAGCCAATGCCTTATCCATTAGGCCACTGGGGCCCTGCTGCATAAGTACAGGAGGGATGGAAATTCCTTCTCATAATTGCACATTCCTCACATTCCCTTGGAACCAAATACTCCCTTTATGCACTTTACATAACTGTCTGCATCCTCCTGGGGCTATGTTGGTTTGCTGCAAAGCCTAAGAGCTCAGTGTGCTTGGTTTCCGTGTCTCTGGGTGAAGCAGAGTGAATTTTTTCCCTCTTCCTGGACGACTGATGCCCACTGGAGATAGTTCTTTGGTCCAGCTGGTTCAATGGTCTGGCTGCAATAGGATGGGGCGCTGGAACTTAACAGTCTGGCTAGAGACACCTGAACGCTGTGTTTCTCGCTGCTTCACCTAATGTTCACAAATTTGGTCCTTGTATCTGCAGTTTCCAACCTCTTCCTCTTCCCACATGACGCTTGAAGAAAGGAGTGCCAGGGCCAGGCTTGATAGTCAGGGCTAGGCAGGAGGGAGGAAGAGTCCCAGGCTGGGCCCAGTGCACCTCTCCTCCTCTGGGCACCTAGAGCAGAGGCGGCTGGTGCTGACAGCTCCAAGGGAAGGCTTAAAAGTCACAGAGCAACCATGGGTGGGGCAAGAGGAGAGGAGGAACATGCCTATGTGTGGCCAGCAAACAGCCACAGAGACAGACAGACAGCCTGCTCCCTGGACCCTGCTTCCTGGAGTGCCGAACTCCCACTGAAGACCACCCACAGACCAGCATTCGCTCTGCGGCCAGCATCAAAAGGTGTTAAGAAAGGACGGCCAGCCCCCCAGTGAGGCCTCTGACTGTTCCCACTCAAGGGTTCCTTTTGCGATGGCGCAGGAGATATTTCCCCAAGAGGCTTTTCCCCAGCTGCTGAGAAGCACCCAGGGCTTGCTCTTGTGCTGGACGGGTGAATACATTTAGGCGGCCTGGCTAGTTCAGCTGGCTGCACATCTGGCTCTTCATCTGAAGGCTGAAGTTACAATTCCCTGTTCGGGTGCTTGGGGCTCCTCTTCAACGGCACAACACACAATCCGCTTAAGCCCCCATCCAGTAATCTGGGCAACTAACCAGGGCCACTAAGTGCCTCTAAGAGGCAATACTGTCCTCACTCACCAGCACTGAGTGGAGAAAAGAAACTTTAATAAAAAGGAGGAAAATCACCTTGTATTAACTTTGGAAAACACCACAATCAGGATTCATAACACAACACTATGAGCAAAACACCCGCCCACAGTACACTGGGCAGTGTCCTTTTGCCTCGGACTCTGAAATCCAGACACCAAGAGCTCTTTGGAGGTGTCCCTCCCGTCACTGCACCTCACTCCCAGCTGCTATCCTGGGTCAATGAAAACCCAGAGATCACCTCTCACCTCCTGGAGGGAAAGCCCCTTTCTTAATCCGCTGTCTCCCCACATCACCAGTCACTTGCCGTTCCACCCTGTCACTGCTCTGCTGGCCACCCTCTCTCCTCTGGGATGTCTTGCAGTCTCACCGAGAGTGGTGCAGGCTCCCTAAAAGTAGCAGCCTCCAGAGCTCGAACAGTAGCCCCATCCCTTCCCCTTGAGGCCATGCCCCTGCATCACCCCTTCTCCCCAAGGCCCCACTCCTGCGCTGACTCTTCCCCCCAAGACCCCGTCTCCTGATCACTGCTCTCTATCCTCTCCCCACCTTCACTCACCCTTATGGTCATTACAAAGTGATAAGGCATACAGCTCTTACTGATCTCAGCTGTTAGCGAGGGAGCCTCACTGCTCGCACAGACTCGGCAGTTTCCTCTCTGAAAGACACTGTTCCAAAGCAGGACTAACACTTAGACCTGGTTCTCGGGGATTTCAGATATTTTGATCTGCAACAAGACTCTCCATTGAGTCTCAGTCAGCTCTGGTATCACACAGAGAAGAGCAAGAGGGTCAAATGGTGCCTGGAACCCTTCAGAAGAACCCACCCACCAAGGACCAACACTTGTCTCCTCCCGCTCTCAACACCACTGAGAATTCTGGGGGGTCACTCCTTGCCTTTCTCAATCTAGGGGCCTGGGAGAACAGCAATGAACAGGTTCTCCAGTGCTGCAATTGGTTAGTGCACAGTACTTATACGGCAGTGCTGAGAGGAGCTATGCTGAGGTTGTGAGTTCAAGCCTCACCTACAACACTGGGTTTCATTAACCAAATGGCTTCACCCACTTGTTTGTTTGGCTCTGTGGAGTGTAGAATTCCAGCCCATGGGACACTGAGGACAGGGAAGGACTCAAAAATGCCCCCTTCAATTATTCCCTCCTCTCCAGAGTGCAGGTCAGAGTCTACAATCCTTTCTCCCCCACCAGCCCCTGTGCCAGGATCCCTCAAGCAGAGCCTTGAGTCCTGCGGATCCTTGACGCCTGGGGAGGGAGAGGAGCAAGGTAGTCATTGTTAGAGGGCTTTCTCTTCCCCTGCCCTCTTCCCCAGTTCTTGTCATGCAAGCAGCAAAAGACCAGAAGGCTGAAGTGCAGACAATGTGATGTTTCCTGGGGTTAGTTTCTAAGCCAGCATGTTCTGAAGCCCTTCACACCACTCGGGCTTATCTCTATACACCGATAGAGTCTGTTCCCCAGGGTTCCCTTCCCAGCTCCAACGCCGCAGAGCATTTACCCGCGTCCCCCTTCCCGGCTCTGACGCTGCGGAGCCTTGCCTGTGTCTCTGTTCCCTGTTCCCGTTCCCCCACTTCGCAAACATGATTCCAATTTCCACTTCCACTTCCTGTTTGACTCCAGTTTATATGGTAATATTCTCAGCTATACCTTAACCAATCATTTTACTGAAATGTAACTAATCAATCCTAATATATTTTAACATAATTCTCTAACCAATTGTATCCCACTACACTAATGAACTTACACATTGCAAAATTAATTATACAACAGACAGAAACAATTAGAGAACCAGAGAGATTGACTATAGAAAAGTGGGGGTTTAAAGATAAAATATATTGAAATGAGGGTTTCACAACCACAACCATTGAGAAGGGATTTCTTGCCAGACAGGAGACTCTCTTATGATCTGTTTCTGTATCTGGTGGTGATAGGTACTATCAGGACAGGATCGTCTTCCTAACCATCCAATACCACCGTATTTCAATGGGACGGGTTTGGGATGTGAGGATGTGACCATTCACTTCCCAGGTTATGGCTGCTGCTGCGGCTTAGCCAAAGGCCTTACCCTAAGAACCCGGCTTCAGACTCTCCTGGGGAGAGAAGGCCCGTACACAGGCAGACTGTGATTTTGATTCTTTGTTTTATATCCCTTAAACTAGATAAGTGATGAAAATACACAGTAAAAATACACTGTGATTAAAAAAAAGCCTGTACTCTTAAAGTATAGGTTTTACAGGCAGACCTGAATATCTCTATTCTAACAAGGATCGTTTGGGAAATTAGCCTTTGCTGACAAGGTTTGTCTCTGTTCCTATTTCACCTTCAGGTGTTATGCAGAGGGATCTTTGGCATATTTTTGTGAGCTTAATAACTATCTGCTAAGCTTTATTTACTCAAACTTCAAAATTGGTGTCCCCTGATTTTTGCATCTCCCTGTGAAAAAACAACGAACACATATGGCTTTCTACAGGGTGTCATGATGCGAAAGTTGGGGAATTCAATACTTGTTTGTGGGGGCGTTGCTTCTTTACAGCTGACTCAGAGCTTCCAGCCTCAGGCTGCCCCTGTCTCACTGCCAGGCACACCGGGCTGTTAGCTAAACCCAAAGTCCTTGCCGGGGTCCCTGCTGAACCCTGGGGGTGACTCTGCAGGTGGAGAAGGTGCTGTGTAGCAATGTAGAGCAGGTGCAGGAAGGAAGCTGGGGTCACTATTCAAATTCTGAATTACACAATTTTCCAAAGTTGGGATTGTGCAAAACCAATTCTAACGGGAAGGCCAATGCAGAGCAGTTACACTGGAGGTGCCCAGACCTGAAGTGGGGGCACAGTGGAAATTAATAAAGGGAAGACCATTTCCGAAATTAGTCATGACTGACAAGATTTGTCTGTGTTCTTATCTCACGTTATCGTGTTATTTAGAGGAATCGGTACATATTTTTACTGTAGTAATTAAACCCTTAACTTTATTTAATCAAGGCAAAAACTTTGTGTCACTTATTTTTTCTGTGTCCTAGCAGGAATGAACTGAATTTTGTGACGTTCTGGAAAGTACAGAGAGATTAACTGTGGGGAATTCAGTCTCTGTGTTTGAGAGCTGATGTTTTCCTCTCACAGTTCAGCGCTCGCATGGAAATCCTAGAAGGGATCTAAGGGCTGGTGCATCCTGGGCACTTAACTGGCAGAGCTACGTCTCTCAGGGTGTGAAAAATCCACACACCCAAACCAATATAGTTAAGCTGACCTAAGTCCTGGTTAGATAGAACTAAATAGAAGGAAGAATTGTTACCTCAATGTAACTATTACAGTGATGGGAAAACCCCTCCACTCACGGTAGCAACTGTCTACTCCAAAGTGCTATCGCAGTGTCACAGCAAAAAGAAAAGGAGTACTTGTGGCACCTTAGAGACTAACAAATTTATTAGAGCATAAACTTTCGTGAGCTACAGCTCACTTCATCGGAAGTGTAGACAACCCAAGAGTGAGACCAGATCTGGCTCCAGTTCGCATGCTGCGGCACTAAGATTGCAGTAATCATAACAGTCTTTTGCTTCCATCGTTGGCAGGATTTGAACCTGCGTGGGGTTTCAAGTCCATCGCCTTAACTACTTGCCCACAACTACTTGATCTATGGCTATTTCATTACACTAGGATTCAGTTCTCACAGAATTGTCACTTCAAATTGCTCAGATCCACTTCCCCAGCACACTCACGGCTGTGCATTAGTGTAAGTGTGTCCATGGCTGAACAGCGAGAATTCCTGCCTATTTCCCTTCTGGCTGGAGCATGATGAGAGTGTGTTTGTGTTAATGACATTGCTGTAGATCATTGTTCATTCCCCACATTGACAATTCAGACAGTCCCTTCCCTATTCAAATCTCCAGCACATCATTCCAATAGCAGGGGTCAGGATATCTCTGGGGCATGGACATTTTTCAGGAGGTTGGTGCATCAACTCAGCCTTGCATTCCTTCCTTGATGTTTCATGGACTAACAAGAGCAGCATAAAGAAAGAGCCGAGCCAATATCTCCCTGTCAGGGATGCAGGTAGCCACGTCCCCTCTGTCTGACCATTGCCATTGCAGGAGAGAAGGGTTCACTGGAGTTGAATGCCCTGGCTCACACAAGACACATAGGGAGGTTTTTCTGTTCATGGATCTGTGCAAAGGAAATTGTTCCTCTGCGTTTTCCCCAGTGACTCCTACATCCCACCCTCAACATCTTATGGCTGAACAAGGATGGGTCTTCAGAAAGTCATTGTGTTTGGATGTAAAGGTGTGAAATGATGGGAAAATTGACCGTTCTTCCTAGTTTAAATTCTGTAACTTCTACATTGGACAATAATACTCAGTTCTTCACTGGCCGTGAATGAAAACCAGATCTGCCATATGAGAGACAATAATTCTACCAGAGAACCACAAATGTTCAAACTATGAACAAGTGACCTCTGCATTGTAGACCACACTCACTGCTGGGGACCTATACCGGGATAGGGGTGACACTCAGAGGAGCCCTGCATTTCTGGTCTACACAGAATTATTTTGGGCATTAAATCTATTGGGATGAAGGAGTTGGAGTTACCTGTGTCCTGTTCCTTTAAGGGATTGGAGCAATGCTGGGGAGATTGAAGGGCACGGAGCTGGGGAGCAGTGTGTGCTCCAAGGAAAGTTGTTGTGCTCTGGTGACACAGAGCGGGTGTGGGGGTTTTGTAAGCCATGGGGTTTGTATACAGGTGAAGTTTACTAACCCACAGGTTCAAAGCTGTTCCTGCTCTGGGTATACAGGGCCGTCTTTGCTGAGAGTATAGTTCAGTAGGTGAATATTTGCCAGCAGGGCAATGGGTTCCAGGTTCAAATCCAAGTGCTCCCTTTTTGAAACGAAAATCGATTTCCAGACCCATCTCCAGTGTGTTAAGGAGTCTGCTGAATGAGGATTCTTGAAATGAATTTAAGCACTGAGCATTTCCCTAGGCGAATGTAGAAAACCTAGCAGAGCTGTCCAGTAGCAGAAATCCGCTCCAGTCCTCACGTCTCCAAGAGGGACACTCTGTATTTGAGGCATGTGCAACACCTCTGGCACGATGAGAAAATGGTGAAAAAATGCTGGATTCAATGACAGCTGAGACCACAGGAGGGGAAGGTGAACGGCAGCACCACACAGGGTCATAACACTCAGACCCGGGGCTTCACTGTCACTACCCCTGTGTTTGCCTTCATTTATATCCTAAGAAACACACCCTCCCCCACACACTGTCACACCCAACCTTTTCCCCTGGAGCCCAACCCTACCCTACCCCTCTCCCACACACACGACATGAGACACAGCCTCTCTCTGAGTCACCCAGGTCAGGACTTGCCTCTGCATCGCCCCAACAGGGGAGCAGAGAGCCTGAAGGGCCACTGAGACAGATGGAGATCGGCCGGAATAGAAAAGATTTCCCTTCGCTTCTTCAGAGTCTCGTTAACCTCACCCAGGAGAAGTTCCAGCCCCAGGTGGGCTCAAAGCACCAACCGTCCCCTCAGCAGTGGAAGGTGGGAACCAGCTCGATCACATAGAAGGAGGCTCCCCACCTCTGCTGCTGCTGTCCTGCAGCCTTTCATATGGATTTGTTTTAGGTAATGCAACCCCCTCGCCCCCAATCCATCCATGGAAGAATGAGAGCGGGGACTAACTGTGGGCTCCAGCGGTGCAATGGGTTAGCCCACAGTACCTAGAGAGCAGCGCTGTGTAGCGTGATGTTTAGGTTGAGTTCAAACCTCAAGCGGAGCAACAGATTTCTTTAAGTGAGTGGCTTCTGCTAATCATTTTGCCCTGCGGAAAATACAATCCCAACCCAGCAGACACCAAGGTCCCTTCCTTTACCAGTGCAAGGCAGATTCCAAACATCTACAAGGCTCCGCTCTCCACCAGCCGCCTGTGTCAGGAGGGGTAAAGCGGAGCCCAGAGCTCTGCCCATCCTGTGATTCTTCACCCCATGACTCCTCCTCAATCTTTGCTCCCCAAACCACCTTTGTGCACACTTTTGTTTTGTGCTGTTTGTTTACGAGTTGTTCTCTCATGGGACTGAGAGAGGCCAGACAGAAATGCATCTTCTCCAACCCATCCTAATCCAGGTCTCCAATATTACAACCTGTATAGGTAAACCAGGCAAGGGGGATTGGTTTATCTTTTGTTTTATGTGAATTTTCCCTGTGTTAAGAGGGAGGTTTATTCCTGTTTTTTGTAACTTTAAGGTTTTGCCCCAGATGAGGATCCTCTGTGTTTTGAATCTGAATATCCTGTAAAGTATTTTCTATCCTGATTTTACAGAGATGATTTTTACCTTTCTTTTTTTAATAAAATCCTTTTTTTAAGGACCTGACTGATTATTCCATTGCTCCAAGATCCAGGGGTTTGGGTCTTTGATGATTTTGTTGTGGGAGATGGAGACTATCAAATGTTCTAAGGAAGAATTTGTCAATGGAAGATATCAGAATTTGGCAGAGCATAAAGCTACCCCACGGGTCATGAGTAATGAAGTAAACAAGATTATAAACGTTGGGAATTTTGCTACACTACAAAGCTAATAGCATGAGAAGCGACTTCTAGTTTCCAGCACAGCAGAATAATGAAACACTAAGATAAGAACATTGGATAATGAATTGTAAAAGGATAAACAACTATCATATATATATGACTGTATAATCAGAAATAAAATGCTTTTACCAGCAACTGTCTCAGTTGTGCTGCAAGCCAGCCTGCTAACAGCGACAAATGGTGACCCCGACGTGATAGGAATTCCGTGAGTTCGGCACCACGTCCGGAGTAAGAAACAGCAGGGACCGCCGCTGCCAGTATCCTCAATTTAATGGAGGAACCGGGACGCCCAATTGAGGCGAGGGAGCTCCCCACTATTAAAGGTGAGCGGCGGGGGACATCTCTCATAATGGGAGTCGCAGCATCTGCAGATGAGCAGGCCGTATTCAAGGTCTTAAGCAATCTGCTCAGTAACCAGGAAGAAAAATTTTCCCCGGAAGCTCTTCAAAAACTGCTTCGGTGGGGAAGGCGACGGGGTTTTTTGGTTACTGCAAAGAATGTATTTGATTTTACGGTATGGAAGGCGTTGGGGGAGGACATATGGGATTCAGTGGGTGTTGGGAATAAAGAGGCTATTGCGTTAAGCCCTACCTGGCGAATAGTTCATCGAGCCGTTAGAAGTGCGGAGGCTCAGACTGGAGCCCGTATCGCACTACGTGAGGCGCTTGGGTCGCCCTGTAAAGGGGTGTTCCCGGCCGGGGTGCGAGACTTTTTTGGGAAAACAACACCCACGATCCCCTTGGCACCCCCAGAGGCTGGTGAAGTGCCACTACCTGGAGATGCCGATTGCTCCGGTAATGAAGGACCAATGGCAGTGGATCAATCGGTTTCAGAGGGACAATCTCCCCAGGGCAAGGTTGTTTCTGTGCCTGAGAAATCCAGGCTATATTCTTCGGTGGAGCATCCTTCGGTTTTACCGTCGGCCCCTGTTGCACCGGTTCGGATTACTGATTTGCCTGAAGGGGGAGAATTTGGTGACCTGACGCAGGAACAAATAATTTGCCGTTTGTACAAGGAGGGCAGTAAGGCTCAGCAGATAATGGATGAACTGGATCGAAAGGAGGGTAGACCAGCGGGATCATCACAGTCACAGTTATTGAAACAGCTACGGGATCAAGGCATACCAGATCCTTCGCAGTGGCCTCATGTTTGCAAATTATGCGGATATTATGACTGTACGGAACATCTCACATCGGAAGGAGCCTTGACTACAACAGCAGAGGAAGACTACCGTAAACTTTTGAATCCTATTACGCGACCTGTCCGACCAAAGGCAAAGCCTCCGCCGCCTGAGTACTCTCCGGTCAAACGAGAACAAGGGGACAGAGGGAGAGGGGTGATTTGGAGAACAGAGGGAGAAAGGAGAGAAGGATCCCCTGATCCGATTAAGAGGTGGCATGGGTTGATAAAGGATGCTATTATTGAAGGGGAATTCTTGGATGCTATGCCAGCTACGTTCCCAGTTTTAGTATCACAGACCAGGGCTAGAACATGGGTACCGTTAGATTGGAAACTAATAAGGGAAGCCCAAAAGGCTATTATGGCATATGGGCTAAAAAATCCTTATGTACAAGCATTATTGGAGCAAATGTTTTCGGGGCAGGCTATGTGTCCTTTTGATGCACAAAAATTTGCTGACATGCTATTAACACCCACACAGAAATTGTTATGGAAAGATTCGTGGAAAAAGAAGGCTGAGCATGCGGTAGTGACTAATTTAGAAAACCCCCAGGGCGACCCTCTCCAGGCAGCAACGTTAGACATGCTGTTGGGAGAGGGGCGATTTGAAGATCCTCAGGTACAGGCGCGATTGGTACCCCAAATATTACAACAGTCTCAACTTCTAGCATTGGAGGCATTTAAGGAGCTCCCTGATTTGGGCACCCCTTCACCCCCATATTTAAAAATCACGCAGGGTATGGGCGAATCCTTTGCCCTCTTCTTGGATCGTCTAAGAACGGCATTGGATAGGGCCCCTAATTTAACACCAGAAGCCCGATCGGCGCTAGGATTAGATTTAGCTCTTCAAAATGCTAATCCCACGTGTAAGAAGATTTTGGTGACTTTGCCAAAATCAGCCTCCCTAGTCGATATGATTGAAGCCTGCACTCATGCCCCCTTGGTGGAGGAGGAGGATAAGGCAAAGATTCATGCACGCGCCTTGGCGGTAGCCTTGAACACCTCCAAGCCGAATTGGCGAAAGGGAAGGGAGGGGGCGTGTTATCAATGTGGTATGATGGGTCATTTAAAACGAAACTGCCCAAAGAAAAGGGCACAAACGCGAAGCGGCTCACCCCCTGCCCCTTTTCCTGGGACCTGTAATCGATGTGAAAAATTCGGCCACAGGGCCACGGAATGGCGCTCTCGGTTTAAGAAGGATGGAACCCCATTGCAGGGGGCGGGAAACGCCTCGCGGAGCGCCAACCGGTAGGGCGTGAGGACAAACAATACTCCGGCTGCTTGGATGGCCTCCGCGGGGCAACCGCCAGCAGTCCGGAGTTGATTTGGCCACCGCCACCGACTTTACATTAGAGAATGATGAGGTAAAACTTGTCCCTTCTGTGGCCTCTGGACCGCTGGGGCATGGGCTAAGTGCGTTATTGATTGGCACATCATCTTCTTCCCTTAGGGGGCTCTTTGTGCTTCCTGGGCTGATTGATGCTGATTACACAGGGAACATAGGGATTATGGTACGGGCACTTTGCCCGCCCATTACAATTATGGCCGGAACGAAAATTGCACAGCTAATACCTTTCTGTGCGACTGTTCCCTCTGCATTCCCTCAGGTGAGAGGGACCAGTGGGTTTGGGTCCTCAGACTCTACGCCACTGACGACGGCATTTGTTCTATCAATCGGAAGGGACCGTCCTACGCGTGTAGTTCAATTCAGAGGCCAAGATGGCTTTTCCTTTGAGCACCAAGTTCTTATTGATACAGGAGCGGATGTTACGGTGTTGCCCCTGCATGCATGGCCATCGGCATGGCCACTGCAGCCAGTAACCACACCCCTTCAGGGTATCGGTGGGCAACGTAATCCTATGTTGAGTGAATTCTTTATTAACATTACTGATGTCACTGACCATACATTGATGGGGTCGGTTCGCCCTTATCTTGTTGATACAACTATTTGGTTATTGGGGAGAGATTGTTTAAGTCAGTGGGGAGTCACGATTAGCTCTCCGCCTTTCTAGTAGCGGCCACTGAGGAGCGGCCAAGCCTTGCATTATCCTGGCGTTCTGATGAGCCGATCTGGGTTGCTCAGTGGCCACTGCCAACAATTAAGCTTGCCACGTTAATGGAGTTGGTGGCTGAACAAGTAAATCTCGGCCATCTGGAACCCTCCGTTAGTCCATGGAATACGCCTGTATTCACTATTCTTAAAAAATCAGGGAAATGGCATTTATTGCAGGACTTACGTGCCATTAACGCCATCATAGTCTATATGGGCTCCTTACAACCTGGCCTACCTGCCCCGTCTATGCTCCCATCTGAATGGCCATTACTTATTATTGACTTAAAGGATTGTTATTTTACTATTCCTTTGCACCCAAAAGACAGAGAACGCTTTGCCTTCTCTGTCCCGACACTAAACCATGAGGCTCCTGCCCTTCGATACCAATGGAAGGTTTTGCCTCAAGGAATGAAAAATTCACCCACAATCTGTCAACTTTTTGTTGCATGGGCTATTCACCCTATTTGAACAAGGTATCCCCACTGGAAAATATATCATTATATGGATGATCTTTTGTTTGCGGCTCCTACAGCCTTTGAACCCTCTGTTATTGCATTGATTACTTCCCAATTAGCACAAGCAGGTCTTATAGTGGCCCCGGAAAAGGTTCAAACCCAACCTCCCTTTTTATATTTGGGCCTTCGGGTTACTGATTGTATGGTACGTCCTCAACATTTAACATTTTCACCTCATGTCCAGACACTATATGATGCTCAGAAATTACTGGGTGAACTTCAGTGGCTCCGCCCACTTTGTGGTATCACAAATCATGATATATCCCCTCTCCTTCCTCTTTTACAAGGGGGGAGAAGTCCCGGGGATAAACGACAATTATCAGTACAACAGCGGGAGGCATTACAACAAATTGGTCAAAAGGTTGGAAATGGTTATTCGGGCAGATACAAAGAAAATCTGCCCTTTGTGGTAGCAGTTTTTAGTTTGGATTCAGTATTGGAAGCATTGTTATTTCAATGGGATGAAAAGGATAGAGATTCGTTAATAGGGTTAGAATGGATATTTCCACCCTGTAAAAATATACGGACAGTGACTTCCAGAGTTGAAGCTATAGCTATGTTAATAATGCAAGCACGAAAAAGAGTAACTACCATGACAGGGACTGATCCGCACCAGATTTTGTTACCCTTTTCCAAAATGGTTATTACACAGTTGTTGATGCATGATACTATGTTCGCCATTGCCTTAGCTGATTATCAAGGCCAACTGAGCTGTCACCACCCGCCCCACCGTCTCTTTTCCTCCCCTCTGCAACTAGAAAGACACCTTATGAAGCAGGAAAGACCGGTAAAAGGAATAACGGTGTTCACTGATGCGGCGGGACGCACGGGAACCGCGGGGATGGTATGGTGGGATGGATGTGTTTGGGCCCATAAAAAGATTATTAGTGAAGGATCAGTGCAGATATTAGAACTTTTGGCCATACTTATGGCCTTTGAAAATTGGAGCAAAGAACCACTCAATGTTATAAGTGATTCCAAGTATGCTGTGGGCTTGGTGAATAAGTTGGAGAGAGCGATGCTTGGAAGAATTCACAACCCTAGATTACAACAAATACTATTGCGTCTTTGGCATCGACTTGATGGGAGAAGGGACAGATATTTTGTGGGGCATTTAAAAAGCCACACGGGCCTACCGGGATACTTAAGTATAGGGAATGAGGAAGCAGACACTCTAGTAGGATCCGTGGTGGTACCGAATCAATTTGAGCAAGCCCATCTATCTCATGAGTTCTTCCATCAGTCGGCAAGAGCTCTTACTCGACAATTTTCCCTACCCATATCTCAGACCCGGAGTATTGTGGCCTCATGCTCAGAATGCAATAAACTAGCCCCTGCTTTTCCTATTGGGGTCAATCCCCGAGGCTTAGAAGCATTAATATTATGGCAATCAGATGTTACTCAATATAATCCGTTTGGAAAACAGAAATATGTTCATGTATCTATAGATACTTTCTCTGGGGCTATTTGGGCCACGCCCCATGCTTCCACCAGTAGTAAGGATGTAATCAAACATTGGCAGGCATGTTTTGCAGCGCTAGGTGTGCCAAAAACAATAAAAACAAACAATGGAGCTGGGTATATTGCTAGGCGTATGCAAGCCTTTTTGCAATTGTGGGGAGTAAACCATAAAACAGGGGAGCCGGGGAACTCTACAGGCCAGGCCATTGTTGAGCGCACTCATGCTACTTTAAAAGGAATGTTAGATAAGCAATCACGATGTGGGGAGGATGCTATACTGCAGACTCCCGCTGGGCGACTAGCGAAGGCTATATATGTATTGAACTGGCTCCAACCTATTAACGCTGTTGATAACAGTAATAATGTTCCAATACAAAAGCATTCAGGGGGAACAGGGATGGAAAAGGAGCAAGAAAAACTAAAGGTAAAGTGGTTTGATTATGCCTCTCAACAGTGGAAAGGACCGGTACCGTTATTAACCTGGGGTCGGGGTTATGCTTGTGTCTCCCTTGACGCAGGTCCTCGGTGGATACCTGCAAAGTGGGTCCGGCCCTGTATTACAGAATCAACGAAGGATGAAACTACTGCTTCTATGGATAATCCTATGGCCGCTATGGCTAGTCTCTTCTCTGCTTACACGCATTGATCCCCGTCAGAACGTATGGGTCACCTGGGCGAATCAGACAGGGCAATCTTCATTTTGTTTATCTATGGCAACACCCACGGACCCTTTTAGTACGTGCCTTATACGTTATCCGAGTATAGATTTAAATGGATATCGAGGGTACGTTAGCAATGATAGTGTCCTTTGCTCAAGTGATTTTAATGATACTAATATTAATAATACTTGTTATCGATTATATAATGGGACACCAGGGCAACAGTGCTCGGGGGTTGCTTGGAGTTTATTGCAAAGAACGCTAATAAATTTATTAAATCAATCACTGCTTAACCCACCCCAAGAACTCACATTATTAGGATCCTTACCCGCAACAATAAACGATACTCATAATCATTCAATGGGGTGCATTGAATTAGGTGGACAATTCCATGTATTGTATTCTCAATATGGGTGGAAAATGAATGCTTCTATGTTTTCTAATATGCAAAATATTACGCCAATTGCCTCCTTTGTGGCGGGAAATTATTGTCAGCAAGGAGGGGCCAACCTAGGCTTACAATTGCCACAAAAGAGTATATGGAATAATGGATCAGCAAAGGCATTACCACCAGGGACCTTTCTTATTTGCGGAAATCGCGCATGGCAGGGTATCCCTAGTTTTCCCATGGGAGGGCCATGTTATTTAGGCCGCTTGACACTGTATGCACCTAACCGTAATAGGATTAAACACCAAAACAATTGCCCTAAGCGAGCTTTGGAGGACTTTACTCCTGATTGTAAGGATACAATAACCTTTTGGGATACTCCTTCAAAAATATTTGCGGCATTTCTTGCCCCTGGTGTCGTTAGTGTAAAGAGTTTAGTTGATTTAGAGAAATTGGCTTGTTGGAGTATAAAGAAATTTAATTTAACTTCAGAAATATTAACTGCTTTACTAATGGATGTAGATAGTATTCGTCATGCGGTATTACAAAATCGTGCTGCAATTAATTTTTTGCTGTTAGCCCATGGGCATGGATGTGAGGATTTTGAAGGTATGTGCTGTTTTAATTTGTCTGACCATTCTCATTCCATCCATGAATTACTAGCACGGTTAGAACAAAATCTTCATAAATTAACAAAGGAATCCAATCCCTTATGGGATTAGTTGTCTAAATTTGGATGACCCGGCTGGCTAACTTCGTTGTTGCATATTATAATAATAATGGGATTTTGTATTTGTATTTTTTGCTTATGTGGTCCTTGTATAATCCAATGTATGCGTTGGGCTATATCTCGCATGGTTTCTGCTGCCTTTAAAAAAAACAAAAAGGGGGAGGTGTGGGAGATGGAGACTATCAAATGTTCTAAGGAAGAATTTGTCAATGGAAGATATCAGAATTTGGCAGAGCATAAAGCTACCCCACGGGTCATGAGTAACGAAGTAAACAAGATTATAAACGTTGGGAATTTGGCTACACTACAAAGCTAATAGCATGAGAAGCGACTTCTAGTTTCCAGCACAGCAGAATAATGAAACACTAAGATTAGAACATTGGATCATGAATTGTAAAAGGATAAACAACTATCGTATATATATGACTGTATAATCAGAAATAAAATGCTTTTACCAGCAACTGTCTCAGTTGTGCTGCAAGCCAGCCTGCTAACAGCGACATTTTGTAACCAACTGGTTAGGATATTGTTCTCAAACCTCCCCAGGAAAGGGGGTATATAGGGCTTGGGGGGATATTTTGGGGGAAGATGTCTCCAAGTGGGCTCTTTCCCTGTTCTTTGTTTAAAACGCTTGGTGGTGGCAGAATACCATTCAAAAACAAGGCAAAGTTTGTATCTTGGGGAAGTTTTTATCCTAAGCTGATAAGAATAAGCGTAGGGGGTCTTTCATGAGGGTCCCCAGGTCTGTACCCTTGAGTTCAGAGTGGGAAAGGAACAGCTGACAGCTAGACTGGACGCACCTGGGCTCACGCCCTCGCATTTGTGATGCCCAACCCCCAACACCTTCCCAGGGCTCTAGCTGAAGGCAGAGCATTGGCCTGAGTGGCCAAGAAGAGGTTTCAGTCCTGAAGAAAGCAGGACTTTCAGCACAAAGGGAAAACTGCACAAGTCCAACTGCAAAGGGACTTGAGCCCTCAACTGCCTGATTGGAAGTCAGACGCCTTATCCATTAGACCACATGAGAAAAGCCTTTCCAAGCACTTCCTTGGAAAAGGTGAACACTGTGTTTGTGGGCTCAGCTACTGAGGGGCGGGCAGAGACTCTCTGGGCACAAGAAGTGGAGTCCCCAGTGAGACATGAGTCTTAATTCTATGGATCCAGGTGCAGGACTTTGGCAGGGAGGCTTAGGGATGGGGGATTGGGGTGCAGGGGACGGACCGGCTGTCTAGGTGCAGAGATTTATTGACCCTGAGGTGCAGGAGGCAGGAAGAGGAGGAGGAATAGGCAGTGGCCATGGAGAAAGGGAGGACAGGGAGAGGATCTCAGGAAGCCTGGCCAGCTCAGTCCATTAAGCATCAGGCTCTTAAGGGAAGGGTCCAGGTTCAAGCCCCTGTCAAGGCACTCAGCTCTTGTGTGCCAGGAGCCAAATCATTCCTGGTGGTGTCCAGAGCCACGTGTGGGAAAGGGAGGCTGAGACTTGTGCACCCTGATCTGTGGCAGGGATCCTGGTAGCTCAGACTCAAGGAAGGCTTCTGTACTCAGAGGTGCTGACTTTGAGATTTCCTGGGGGTTGCTTGACCCCTGCCAAGTCTCTTGCCATGCCGCCCTATTTCTTCCTCTCCCCACTGCTCCCGCACATCTGATCACTGGCAGGAGGGAGAAGCTGAAGGAGAAGAGGAGGAGCTTGTGGGCCAGGTCTGCTAGCAGGTGGGAGGTGCTGGGGTGGGCAGCTGGCTGCCAGTGGGTGCTGAGCACCTGCTTTTTTGTTTCTGTTGGTGCTGCAGCCCTGTAGCACCCAGGGAGTCGGCACCTCTGGCTGCACTGACGGCTCCTTTCACACTCTAGAGGGAGGAACAGACCCAGGGTTATGGCTGATCTATGGGGCAGGGAGCGTTAGGTGAGTGGCAGAGCTTCAGGTGCTGAGAGTTTGCCTGACACCTCAGGGGCATAGAGTGAGGTGGTGTCCCAGGGATCTCTATGAAAGGAGCAGAACAGGATTTACTTGGGGTGGGGAGAGAATTGAGAGCCTCTCAGGGGGTGTAGAGAGTATTGCCCGGCTTAGAGACTGGCTAAAACACAGGCCTCGCTGCGAGCAGGATTCGAACCTGTGCAGGGGAACCCCACTGGATTTCGACTCCAATGCCTTAACCACTCGGCCATCACAGCTGCGAGCACCCTAGTGCTTCAATGCCACAGAAACTGGTAAATAATCGCAATGCCCAGGCTTGACGTCATCTGAAATACAGAATTCCCACAGCAAACCTGGCTCCGAAAGCACAGAGGGCATTTGGGGTTTGTTCTCTTTGCTTGGCCATGTGCAGTCGCACAGGGAGGGCTTTTAAAAGTCTCCCCTCCCACAGAGCAGGAATGGCAAATGATTCTCAACTTGAAGCATGATGTGAATGAGGCTGTCTGTGCTTAGGGACTGAGCTGTGCTAGAGAAACCAGTGACACAAAGAACCAGGCTCAGGAAAATGTTTCCTGGAGTTAATAACTGGAATAGCAGCAATATTGTGCAGGAAAATGTCTCACAAGAGGCGTTAGCACATTGGTGTTTTGGTAGCAGAAGTCACAGAGACCGGGGGAGGTCTAGCTTTGGGTTCTGGCCAACAGAGGGATGAGTTTTATTGTCTCCAAATTTCAGTCGAAAAATTCAGACCCAAATTGTGTGTGTGTGGGGGGGGGGTTTCTGTGCTTTGCATTTGGTTTGGTTTGTTTTTCTCATTTGAAATGTCCTTGATAATTTGCCTGGGAAAACTGTTTGGACAAGGCCAAGGACAGGTTAGAACAATTAAAAATCTCCATGGGAGTGAGGGGGTCTCTCAGTGCCGTGGGAGGGGTGGAGATAAATGAGAGGCTTTTGTTCCAGCAGTGGGAGAGGTTTGGCAGGTTCATTTTTACCAAGTGAACCCCCCTCCCCAACACACACACAAACACACACACACATTGCTCCCCTGATGCTGCTCCCCAGCTCAAACCCCACTGTGAACCAAGCATGTGACCTACAGCTTCCTACTGACAAAGCCCTTATATATCAGAGACAAACTCCCCTAGTCTGCCCCTTCTCCCAGCTGAGCCCTCCCCGCACAGAGCCCAGGACAGTCCTGACCTAGCTGGATCTCGTGGCACATGACCGAGTATGCGCGTTGCTGACACAAGGAGCCAAGTTTGCACACACCCAAGCAATGTAATAACTGTGTCAGTTCCATTGACATAATTGTGTAGTACAGACATTGCCTGAGTATTTCACTCCCTGCACTGAGATGGGAGCGTAAACCACCCACCCACCATTGAATTCCCCCAATTTGCTATCTCTGCCCTTCCCAGAATGTCATAAACTTCAGTTCATTCAATGTTTACGATTGATTAAATAATGTTTAGAGTTTTATTAATATAAAAATTAACAGTAAATTCTCGACAAAACACCACAACGTGAAACAGGAACAGAGACAAACCTTGTCAGTAAAGTCTCTTTTCCCCAAAGATCCTCAAAATATTTTAATTCCCCCCCACACCGTCATAGGACGTCTGTACAGGTTAAGTGCCCTACATCCATCTACCCATTAGAATTGCCCGTGTTGGACATTCCCAGACCTGGACATTGGTGAAATACAAAAAGAAAAGGAGTACTTGTGGCACCTTAGAGACTAACAAATTTATTAGAGCATAAGCTTTCGTGAGCTACAGCTCACTCACGAAAGCTTATGCTCTAATAAATTTGTTAGTCTCTAAGGTGCCACAAGTACTCCTTTTCTTTTTGCGAATACAGACTAACACGGCTGCTACTCTGAAACTGGTGAAATACAGAATTTGAGCAGGAAACCCGGCTCCCTGCACCAAGAAGGGGGGGGGATGTTCTTCCTGTCACTTATTCCTTTATAATACCACAGAGAAAGATTTTTCAAAAGCCAAACCATCCCCGCACCATCCTCAGACAGCCAATGAACAGGGAAAAGGTTACAGACAGAAGAGACCTTAAAAACAGTTAAGTCACAACAAGCCCAACTCACAAAGTCATTGAGTAGTTAAAACAATAGCCTGCTAATGTTTTGTCATTTTTGTGGGCAGAAGCTGCGGAAGCCCCCTAGAAGTGTGGGGGCACAGGCACAAAAACTGTGGCCCACCCCTTCCCCCTGAGCCACCACCCTCCCCCCAAGATCCCAACCCCACATCGCCCCATCTCCCTAAGACCCTGCCCTCCGCTTGCTCCTCTCCACCATCCCCTGCAGTCCCTTGTCCTTAGGGCTGGTAAAGACTTGGAGGGCATAGTCCCCCCCACATTTAAAAGTTGGGGGCCAGGCCCCACTCCCTCCCCCGCCCGTTCCAGCACCTCTGCTTCTGGGACTATTTTATTCTCCCCCATCTCTCTCAACCAACCATTTCCATCCTTCAGCTCAGTGACGGTCCCATACTCTTTGCTTCCTACACACAAAGATTCACACACAGACCTTGCAAGGAAAACCTCCTCAAGGGGTCAGAAGCACCTGAAATGCTGGAAAATCGAGGAGAACTGACAGTGGGACCCAGAGAGGTTCCCCAGCAGATGAAGGGGATCCCCTGCTGCCCAGGATCACCAATTGTAGGGAAGAACCAATTGGGTTTGCTTTTGGGAAGCTGCCAAGAACCAGATCTAAAATCATTATTCAGTCTGAGATACGGTTACAGCATCCACAACCCCAGTGTCACAACTCTTGAATTCGCTTGGTCCTTATATTTTACCAGTCGCAGAACTAAAGGGATTTGAAATAAACCCCTGTTCAGAGTCAATGAGGAGTGAGGAATCTTGGGGCTTTTCATTTCTTAGCCTCTGGCACCATCGCGTGGCCATTTCAGTTTACTCCCTATAACAGTGGTCACCACCCGTCAATTGCGATCGACTGGTCAATCCTGGAGCCTCGGTCAGTCGATCGTGATCTCTGGGCCGCTAAAAGTCCGGCATCACAGCGGGGCTCAGAGGCTGCCTGCCCTGGCCCCGGGCCCCTCCCAGAGCCGGCTGGCTGCTGGCACATGTCTGTGGCCCGTGGGGAAAGGGGGGGTTAGGCAGCTCCATGCGCTGCCCCCACCCCCAGAACTGTCCCCGCAGCTCCCATTGCCTTGGAAGCAGCCAATGGGAGCTGTAGTGGTGGCGCTTGCAGGTGCAGGCAGCACATGGAGACCTGCTGCCCCCTCCCTCCCAGGGGCCGCATGAACAGATTTGCCAGAAGCCAGCTGCTGAGTGGGAGCCGCCTGTGGTAAGCACCTCCCAGCCGGAGCCTGCACCCCAAACCCCAGCCCATAGCTCCCTCCAGACCCTGCACCCAAACACTCTGCCCCAGCCCGGAACTCCTCCTGCACCCAAATTCCGCCCCCCCGAGCCAACACCGAAAAGCCCCTCCTACACCCTGACACTCTCCCCCAGCCTGGAGCCACCTCCTGCACCAAGCTCCCTCCCAGAGCCTGCACCCCGCACTCCCTCCCGCACCCCAGCACTCTGCCCCACACGAGCAGGCTGCTAGGCAGCAGCTTTGGTAACAGCACACCAGTGTCTAGGTGTCTCTCTGTGCAAGGGGTCAGTGCATTCCGATATTAACCGAAAGGCTGGTGGGTGAAGCCCACCCAGGAAGGGCGCTACGCCTGGCCTACTTCCTTCCTCCTCAAGACATCCTGGGAGCCTCAAAAGCTCCTTTTTGAGGCCTTTTTGCCACCTCAAAACTGTTCCTCTTGGCCTCAGGAGGTTCAGCTGGTTGCCCGAAGAGTGCACTGGATGCGAGTCAGAAACCCATCTCCCAACAGCCATTCCAGGTGCTCGGGCTTAATCCTCAAGGTTGAGCACAAACCCTTCAGCCAGGAACATTTTGCTCCCTTCCTGCCTCCCCCAAGCGGAAAGGGAGAAACGGACGAGATGCGCCGGCTGAAGACGCCTCCCTCTCACTTCCTTGTTGGCTGCACAAAGCTCTTGGAGTATCTCATGCCCGTCAGGGAAGCGCGGCCATGCTGCCCCCGCCTGAGTCCCGGCCGCAGCCTGGCCTGCCCCGGCCTACAGAGTGCAGACCCTGCAAGTCAATGGCAGGTCGAGTTGGGAGCTTTGGCTCTTTCCCCCGACAGCCACACAGGGCTGCCCAGAGCTGCCCAGCATCCCGAGAGCCACAATCGTGTTCTCCTGCAGCAGCCGCCTGCCGGTGCGGGTGGGAGAAGGGGACGAGGAAGCACGGCTGCCTCAAGCCGGGACAGGAGCCCACACGCAGTCTTGCCTTCAGCCCAGGCAGCCAGAGGGGCCGGGGACCTGGCAGGCCCCCGCCTCAGCCACCTCTGGCCTCATGGCCGAGGCTCTTGGGGGTCTGCTGGTCACCGCCTCACTTGAAGGCCCAGAGCAAAAGGAAACAAACACATCCCTAGCAGAGGATGGTTTCGATCCATCGACCTCTGGGTTATGGGCCCAGCACACTGCCGCTGCGCCACTCTGCTGGGTCTTCAACCAGGGCCCCCAGCCCCCAGCATCTGAATTTCAGGACAGATTAACCTTTTGTGGGCTCCAGCACCAAGCATATTTATGGGCCCCCATGTCGTCATTGTGGGCTCCGAGCATGGGCCTGGTGTGGCAGGGCCATTGGTGCCTTAGTGTACCCGGTACAGAATCTCAGAGATATTTTTCATTTTGATCACACACCTCTACATGATTATCTGTATTGCCATACACAGCTCCCTCAGCCCCCACTTCTTCTCATTGAGCTCTAACCATGTGGGTTTATCAATGTCCACAGTGAGCAGAACTTTCCTAGTGATCAGGGAAGCCCCTCACAGATTTATCTCCTTCCTCATTCAGACCTTCTATAGCCACGTCTCCAGTGCCACCCCATGTCACCAGTCACTGTGTGTGGTCCCCCTCTCAGCTCCACGATCCAAAGCCAGCAGATGTCTGGTCAGTTCTGACAAATCCCCTCCCCAGCGCCCATCCTGCCATTGGAGCAAGCCCCTTGCAAACACCATTTCCCCAAAGTGAGGACTTAGCCCTTGGGAATCTGAAACATCAGCCTTTCTCCCTCTGCTCCCATCTACGGGCTAGTCTACTGCCTGGTCACCACCACCTCTCCCCATGCTTGTTTCCTTTCTACTTTGGACATGCTCCCCAACCAGCTGGGACTATTCTCCCACTGCAAGCCTGACCTGCTTCCTCTTTCCCTGCTCCCCTTGACATTCCTTTCCTATGTTCTGGGGCTGGGGAGGCTGGGGCCGCACAGCCCACTCTGGGGCTGGGAGGAAGCCTGGGGGCACAAACCTCTGGTGGGAGCTGGCTGCTGCACTGGGCGGGGGGTCTCTGGACTCTAGCAGGGTTTGCGGAAGGGACGGGGCCTCGGATGGCAGAGGCGGGGCTGGAGGTTAGTCTCCCCCAGATGGCGGTTCATGCCACGCCCATGGTGTTGCAATGGAAGAGGCTGCCCAGTCTGCACTTGTCGCGAGGTTCCCCCACTACGTGGCTGTGCAGAGGCTGCAGGAGACAGGCAGGTGATGGCAGAGGAAGGGGCATCCCAGGAGACAGGCAGGCAAAGGGAGGGGAAGGGGCAACGGAGGAGACAAGCGGGTGACAGGAAGGGAAGGGGAGATGTAGTTCAGCTGACCGAGTCCTGGCGTGGATAGCGCTAGGTGGAGGGAAGAATTCTTCTCTCAACCTGGCTACTACAGCAATGGGAAAATGCCTCCGATCACTGTAGTAACTGTCTACTCCAACGTGCTCCAGCCGTGTTTAAGGTGCAGACAGCCTACGGGCAGGACGACACTACGGGGCTCAGTCAACCTAAGTTACGCAACTCCAGCTACATGAATAACATAGCTGGAGTTGATGTAGCTTAGATCGGCTTATTGTGGTGTCTGTTCTGTGCTGGGTGGACGGGAGAGTTTCTCTTATGACTTACCCTATGCTTCTCGTTCCGGTGGAGTACCGAGGTCGATGGGAGAGCAATCGGGGGTTGATTTAAAAGGTCTTCACTAGACCTACTGAATCGACCCACCGTTATGTAGAGACAAGCCCTAAGAGTGAGACCAGATCTGGCTCCTGTTGGCCCTGTGGGTGCTCAGACACTGACACTGCAACAATGAGATCACGCTAACGCTTCCGTAGTCGGCAGGATTCGAACCTGCACAGGGGGTCCCCAATGGATTTCCAGTCCATCGCCTTAACTGACTTTTCAGGTTTTCTCACGACGTTATAGTTCTGTGCTCTGTGAGTTCTCACGTCCCGTTTTTTGCCCAGACCGGCTCCCCCAGCACACTCACTGCTTTGTCGTTGTGCACCTGTGTCAAGTCTGAACAGCGAGAATTCCTGCCCATTTCCCGTCTGGCTAGAGCACGATGAGAGTGTGTTTGTGTTAATGACATTGCTGTAGACTGTTCATTTCCAACTTTGACAATTCACACAGTCCCTTTCCCATTCAAATCTCCAGCCACTCAGACCCAATAAGAGGGGTCAAGTTTTCTCTGGGGCACTGAAATGTCTCAGGGGGCTGGTGCGTGAACTCAGCCTTGCGTTCCAGCATTATTGTTTCACGGACTAACAGCAGCTGCAGGAAGAAAGAGCCGAGCGTTCCTGCTCCGTACAGAGGAGTTTGATTTTGCTGCTTTCAATCCATGGGCTCTGCCGGGATAAGGAACATTCAGGTGTCACTGAACTGAAGGTGGGAGATGATTTGTGTCAGGGACGCTGTCTCCTATTAAAGGTGTTTATCTGGTACCGTGGAGCAGGCAGCCCTTGTTCCCAGGTCTAACTGAGGAAATAAAGTTTCTGTGCAAAATACCACAACTTGTAATGGAGAGGAGGGAAAGGCGATGGGACCAGGGCATAAGGGATGAAACATAACATGGTTCTTTCATGTGCATTAACTCTGAAAAGGGATTGATCTCCTCTCCTTTGTGTTTGAAGGGATGTTTAGTTTTACCCTGGGTAAAATACAAGGCTGAAGCCATTTTATGGGGGGTAACACTAGGGTTCAAGGGTTAGTTAGTGTTATAAAAAAGTTTTTAAAAAAGTCAGTTTCAACTTGAGCTGGCTGTTCTTAAAGGCGTTTTCCCAAGGTCAGCTCCAAAAGTTCTTCTAGAGACGCCCTGGGTTCCCTCATCCCTCACTGGGAACTAAAGGGAACCCCCCAGCCCACCCCCGCCAGTACTGCCCTTAGCTCCAGGCTGATTTTTCTGGGGAGGGGACGTGGAATTGACTTGTTTGCTGCTGAGAAGTGAGTCAGGCCAGTTCTCTGGACACCAGAACTTCCAGCATCTTCCCAGCCCAACCGAGGCCTCTGCCCTGCCCCAGCCTCTGCTCCACTGAGGCCGTGGCATTTTGAATCTAGAGCAGCATAGCTCAAATTTGTGGATTTTTCTACATCCAGGACAGCCTCCTGGGTAGAGATGTAGGTGCGGGGAAAGCAGCAGCCCCTCCCTGCAGCGTCCAGCTGTTGCTCCTGGATGCACTGCCTTGGTGTTTGCTGGCGTTACCAGCAGGGGATCAGCGTCATGTACTGCCCAGCCCCTTGGGGCTCCGGGCAGTGCATCTGCAGGCATGTGGGGCTGGGGGTGTTCTTGATGGGGTAGGAAGCTTCAATTCTGCAGGCAGCTGGTGAGTTCCCAACTCACCTACCAGGGGGCTGAGAGGCTCTGGGGGAAGACTTTGGGCTCCAGCTTGCCAGGGCTCCAGAAGTGGGCTTGGGGTTTCAGGGCCCCTCCATCTCTCCCTCGTATCAGCCCCAGGGCTCTGGGCTTTAACCTACCCACCTCCAGCCCTCCCCAGCTCCAACCACAGGGCTTCAGCAGAGGGCTCTGGTCTTCAGCCCATGGGTTATGGCTTCAGGCTTCGACCCCGGGGCAGTGGGGCTCCGGCTTGGAAAAATTTCCACAGTTGCCACCAGCAAAAGTTGGTGGCTGCACTCTGAGGCCACCAAAAAAATGGTGATGGAAACCCTGCTCCAGAGCACAGAGGGGCAGCAGCTGAGGCCAGCGGACAGCCTGGGCTGGGCAGATGCTTGTAGCAGAGCCCAGAGGGCTGTCCTGTCTCCCTCCTCAGCAGCAAACCATCAATCCCCCACCTCTGAGACAGCAGCCTGGGGCTAAGCTCAGCGCCCACTGGGGGTTTCTCATCTTGCTCCTACTGGGGTGAGCAGGGACCTGGGGGGGTTTCTAGCAGATCCATTGGAACTGAAGGGGAGAACCAGTATTTTATATCAGACAGCTCAAGAATGGCAACAGTTGAGTAGACTATTGCTTTAACTACTAGGCCACCTTGCCTGATGAATGGCCTCTTATTTCCTTGTTTTTACGCTCTCTGTTTTCTGCAACCTTTTCCGCAAGTTCATTGGCTGGCTGGGCACGGGAGGGTCTGTACTACTGAAAAAAACCAAGTATCAGGTACAAAACACTCCAATCCCACCTGGTGCGGGGAGCCAGGTTTGCTGTTCAAATTCTGTCCTTCATTAATGTCCAGGTCTGGGAATGTCCCACAGAAGCATTTCTAATGGGCAGCTGGCTGCAGAACAGTTAAACTGCACAGAGCTCTTGTGGAGGACAGATGGGAATTAGAAACATTTTTGAGGATCGTTTGTGAAATTAGCCTTTGCTGACAAGGTTTGTCTCTGTTCCTATTTCACCTTCCAGTGTTATGCAGAGGGATCTTTGGCATATTTTTGCAAGCTTAATAACCATCTCCTAAACTTTATTTACTCAAACCAGCGCTGGCGGGGTAAGGAACAATTCAGGCTGTCTCTGAACTGAAGGCGGGAGATCATTTTTTGACCGGGATCATTTTTTGACTGAACTCCACTCCCTTGGATTTGAAGAGATGCTTACTTTTGGACTTGGTGAACTACGACGCTGAAGCATTTATATCCAGGGTCTCAAACTCCCAGCCTCCAGGCCATTTGCGGCCCTCCCTGAGTGCCCCTGTGGCCAATGGAATGCTGTGGGGGTGGTGCCTGGGGGCAACAGGGGGCGGAGGCCCCCCCTGCCTTGGAGCCCCAGGTAAGCACCACACCTCTGACCACCCCCCAAATCTGCATTCCCACCCCACATACCCCCCTCTCACCCCAACTATCTCCCAGAGCCTGCACCACATCCCCCCAGCCCCCAAACTCCCTCCCAGATCCTGCACCGCCTTCCTCCACACCACCCAGCCACCAATTCCCTCCCAGAGCCTGCACCCCCTCCCCCTCCTCCTGCATCTCCACCCCCGCCCCAGTCCAGAGCCTCCACCCAGGACCCAAACTCCATCCCAGCGCCTGCATCCCAGACCCCCTACCCGAACCAAACTCCCTCCCAGAGCCCAACCTCTCACCCTTTCTGCACCCAAACTCCCTTCCAGAGCCTGCACCCATTCACCTACCCCAGACCTCTTCTCCCACCCAAACTCCCTCCCAGAGCCTTTGGCAGGTGGGGGGGCATAGTTTTTTGGGGGTGGAGTTTTGGGGAGCGGGTTCTGGGCAGCATGAGGGACATTATTGGCCCACTGGGAGAATTTGAGGATTGACACTGCCTCTAAGGTAAACTGAGTTTGAGACCCTGCTTTAAGGGATTGGAGCAATGCTGGAGAGATCAAAGGGCACAGAGCTGGGGAGCAGTGTGTGCTCCAAGGAAAGTTGTTGTGCTCTGGCGACACAGAGCGGGTGTGGGGATTTTGTAAGCTGTGGTATTTGTAGAGAGATAAAGTTCACTTAACCCCCAGGTTAAAAACTGTTCCTGCTCTGGGAATCCTTTGTTGAGAGTGTAGCTCACTGGTTGACTATTTGCTAGCAGGGCAATGGGTTTCTAGTTCAAATCCAAGTGCTTCCCTTTAAAAACTTTTTCAAATGAAAATCGATTTCCAGACCCATCTCCAGTGTGTTCAGGAGTTTGCTGAATGGGGGATGCTTGAAATGAATGTAAACACTCAGCATTTCCCTATGTGAATGTAGAAAACCCAGCAGAGCTGTCCAGCAGCTGAAATCCGCTCCAGTCCTCCGCTCTCCAAGAGGGACACTCTGTATTTGAGGCATGTGCAACACCTCTGGGATGATGACAGGTGAAGAAATGCTGGATTCAATGAAAGCTGAGACCACAGGAGAGGAAGGTGGACGGCAGCACCACACAGGGTCATAAGACTCAGACTGGGGGTTTCACTGTCACTACCCCTGTGTTTGCCTTCATTTATATCCTAAGAAACACACCCTCCCCCACACACTGTCACACCCAACCTTTTCCCCTGGAGCCCAACCCTACCCTACCCTACCCCTCTCCCACACACACTCCATGGGACCCACCTCTCGGTGACACCCATATGGGGGCTTGCCTCTGCATCGCCCCAACAGGGGACCAGTGAGCCTACAAATAGAAAAGACTTCCCTTCACTTCTTCAGAGTCTCGTTAACCTCACCCAGGAGAAGTTCCAGCCCCTGTGGCCTCAAAGCACCAACCATCCCCTCAGCAGTGGAAGGTGGGAACCAGCTCGATCATGTAGAAGGAGGCTCCCCAGCTCTGTTGCTGCCGTCCTGCAGCATTTAATGTGGATTTGTTTTAGCTAATGCAACCCCCTCATCCATACATACATCCATGGAACAAGGAGTCAAGTCCCTAACTAGGGGTTCCACTGGTGCAATGGGTTAGTTAGCCCATAGTACTTATAGAGCAGTCCTGTGTGGAATAATGCTGAGGTTGTGAATTCAAACTTACCTGGAGCACTGCTTATTTTTAAAGCAAATGGCTTCTGACAATCATTTTGCCCTGTGGAAAATACAATTCCAGCTCAGAAGACACCGAGGTCCCTCACTTTACCGAGTGCAGGGCAGATTTCACACATCGAAATCCACCAATCCTCTGCTATCCACCCGCCACCTGTGTCAAGAGGGGTCAAGCAGAGCCCAGAGCATGGCACATTCTGTGATTCTTCACCCCCTGACCCCCCTCAATCTTTGCTTCTGAAACCACCTTTGTGAATACCCTCTTGTCTATGACACTCAAACACTGCCTGTGTGTGTGGTTTTTCTTTATACCTGTGTGGGCCCACAAAATTTTAGTAAAGGACCAACAGTCCCCTTACACAAGCCAGCCCTGTGAGGGTCACTGATGGCCAATGAAGGCAGCAGAAGCTGGTCCCATGGTGTAATGGTCAGCACTCAGGACTCTGAATCCTGCAATCTGAGTTCAAATCTCAGTGGGACGTTGTGGTAAATCCTTGGAGCTCAAAGTGCTCCTGTCTCCGGCTACACAAGAGCGACTTGTTTACCTCCTACTGGCTGACTCCTGCCCACTGGAGTCCAGTTTTGCATGGGATGGCTGCCGTGGTTGGGGCTCTAGAACTGGATGGAGCCAGGTGCAGGGCAGCTTAGACATGGGGGATTGGGGTGCAGCGGGTGGCCGGCTCTCTAGGTGCAGAGATTTATTGACCGTGAGGTGCAGGAGGGAGGAAGAGAAGAAGGAATTGGCAGAGGCCGTGGAGAAAAGGAGGACGGGGAGGGGCTCTCAGCAAGCCTGGCCAGCTCAGTCCATAGTTCATCAGGCTCTTAATGTGCTGAACCAGGGTTCAAGCCCCTGCCCAGGTACTCAGCTCTTGTGTGCCAGGAGCCAAATCATTCCTGGTGGTGTCCAGAGCCATGTGTGGGAAAGGGAGGCTGAGACTTGTGCACCCTGCTCTGTGGCAGGGATCCTGGTAGCTGAGACTCAGGGAAGGCTTCTGTACTCAGAGGTGCTGACTTTGAGACTTCCTGGGGCTTGCTTGACCTCTGCCCCAAACCCAACCCTGTCCTATTTCTTCCTCCTGCACACTGGATCAGTGGCAGGCGGGAGGTGCTGAAGAGGAGGAGCTTGTGGGACAGGCCTGATAGCAGGTGGGAGGTGCTGGGGGGAGCTGGCTGCCAGTGGGTGCTGAGCAGCTACTGTTTTGTTTCCGTTGGTGCTGCAGCCCTCTAGCACCCATGGAGTCGGCACCTCTGGCTGCACTGACGGCTCCTTTCACACTCTAGAGGGAGGAACAGACCCAGGGTTATGGCTGATCTATGGGGCAGGGAGCGTTAGGTGAGTGGCAGAGGCTTCAGGTGCTGAGAGTTTGCCTGACACCTCAGGGGCACAGAGTGAGGTGGTGTCCCAGGGATCTCTATGAAAGGAGCAGAACAGGATTTACTTGGTGTGGAGAGAGAATTGAGAGTGTCTCAGGGGTTGTAGAGAGTATTGCCCGGCTTAGAGACTGGCTAAAACACAGGCCTCGCTGTGAGCAAGATTCAAACCTGCGCAGGGGAACCCTATTGGATTTTGACTCCAGCACCTTAACCACTCGGCCATCACAGCTGTGGGCACCCTAGTGCTTCAATGCCACTTAGAAACTGGTAAATAATCACAGTGCCCAGTCTTAAAAAGAAAAGGAGGACTTGTGGCACCTTAGAGACTAACAAATTTATTAGAACATAAGCTTTTGTGAGCTACAGCTTACTTTATCGGATGCAAAAAGTGGAAACTATAATGGGGAGATTTATATACACAGAGAAAATGAAAGAATGGGTGATACCATAGACACTGTAAGGAGAGTGATCAGGAAAGATGAGCTTTTACCAGTGGGAGAGCGGGGGCGGGGGGCAGTGGCGGGGGGAGGGGAAACTTTTGTAGTGATAATCAAGGTGGACCATTTCCAGCACTTTTCAAGAACAATAGGAGGGAAAATAAACAAGGGGAAGTAGTTTTACTTTTTTGTCAAAAGAAAAGGAGTACTTGTGGCACCTTAGAGACTAACAAATTTATTAGAGCATAAGCTTTCGTGAGCTACAGCTCACTTCATCGGAGTGAAGCTGTAGCTCATGAAAGCTTATGCTCTAATAAATTTGTTAGTCTCTAAGGTGCCACAAGTACTCCTTTTCTTTTTGCGAACACAGACTAACACGGCTGCTACTATGAAACCTACTTTTTTCTAATGACACATCCCCTCCCAGTCTATATTCAAGCCTAAGTTAGTTGTATCCAGATAGGAAATTAACTCCAATTCAGCAGTCTCCCTTTGGAGACTGTTTTTGAAGTTTTTTTGTTGAAGAATTGCCACTTTTAGGTCTGTAATAAGAGATTGAAGTGAAATACAGAATTTCCCCACAGCAAACCTGGCTCCGAAATCACAGAGGGGATTTGGGGTTTGTTCTCTTTGCTTGGCCATGTGCAGTCGCACAGGGAGGGCTTTTAAAAGTCTCCCCTCCACAGAGCAGGAATGGGAAATGATTCTCAGCTTGAAGCATGATGTGAGTGAGGCTGTCTGTGCTTAGGGACTGAGCTGTGCTAGAGAAACCAGTGACACACAGAACCAGGCTAAGGAAAATGTTTCCTGGAGTCAATAACTGGAATAGCAGCAGTATTGTGCAGGAAAATGTCTCACAAGAGGCGTTAGCGCATTGGTGGTTTGGTAGCAGAAGTCACAGAGACCGGGGGAGGTCTAGCTTTGGGTTCTGGCCAACAGAGGGATGAATTTTATTGTCTCCAAATTTCAGTCGAAAAATTCAGACCCAAACTGTGTGTGGTGGGGGTTTCTATAGTTTGCATTTGGTTTGGTTTGTTTTTCTCATTTGAAATGTCCATGATAATTTGTCTGGAAAAACTGTTTGGACAAGGCCAAGGACAAGTTAGAACAATTAAAAATCTCCATGGGAGTGAGGGCGTCCCTGAGCACTGAGGGAGAGGTGGAAATTTTCATGAGGGGAATTGAGGAGATAAATGAGAGGCTTTTCCTCCAGCAGCGGGAGAGGCTTGGCAGGTTCATTTTTATCAAGTGAACCCCCCGCCCAAACACACACGCACACACACATTGCTCCTCTCTAGCTGCTGCCCCAGCTCAAACCCCACTGTCAACCCCAGCATGTGACCTACAGCTTCCTGCTGACAAAGCCCTTATATATCAGAGACAAACTCCCCTAGTCTGCCCCTTCTCCCAGTTGAGCCCTCCCACGACAGTGGCCAGGACAGCCCCGACCTAGCTGGATCTTGCAGCAGATGACCGAGGATGCGTGTTGCTGACACACCCAAGCAATGTAATAACTGTGTCAGTTCCAGTGACATAATAGTGTAGTATATTCATTGCCTGAGTATTTCACTCTGTGCACTGAGATGGGAGCGTAAAACACCCACCCACCAATGCAGTCATTGAAATCCCCCAATTTACTATCTCTGCCCTTCCCAGAAAGTCATAAACTTCAGTTCCTTCTTGTTAGCAGAGGGGACATTCAAGTGACAGTAATGTTTACGACTGATTAAATAATGGTTAGAGTTTAATTAATATAATAGAAAAATAAACAGTAATTTCTTGACCAAACACCACAAGGTGAAATAGGAACAGAGACAAACCTTGTCAGTAAAGTCTCTATTCCCCAAAGAGCCTCAAAATATTCTTAATGCCCACCCCACTGCCATAGGACGTCTGTACAGGTTAAGTGCCTACATCCATCTTCCCATTAGAATTGCCCGCGTTGGACATTCCCAGACCTGGACATTGGTGAAATTCAGAATTTGAGCAGAAAACCCGGCTCCCTGCACCAAGAATGATGTGGGGGTGGGGGCGGGGTTCTTCCTGTCACTTACTCCTTTATAATACCACAGAGAAAGATTTTTCAAAAGCCAAACCATCCCCGCACCATCCTCAGTCAGCCAATGAACAGGGAAAAGGTTACAGACAGCAGAGACCTTAGAAACAGTTAAGTCACAACAAGCCCAACTCACAAAGTGGTCAAGCAGTTAAAACAATAGCCTGCTAATATTTTGTCATTCTTGTGGGCAGGAGCTGCGGAAGCCCCCTAAAAGTGTGGGTGCCACAGGCTCCCAAACTGTGTCTCCACCCCTTCTCCCTGAGCCCCCACCTTCCCCCCAAGTTCCCAACCCCACATCGCCCCATCTCCCCAAGATCCTGCCCCCCGGTTGCTCCTCTCCACCCTCTCCTGCAGTCCCTTGCCCTTAGGGCTGGGAAAGAGTTGGAGGGAATAGTCTCCCTGTCACGGATGTGGGGGAGTCCGGGGCCTGCACCCCTCTTCCTGGGATTCACTGTGACTTTCAGCCAGCCACTAAAATGGAAGGTATATTGGACAATAGGAACACAGTCTAAAACAGAGATTGTGGGTACAACCAGGACCCCTCAGTCAAGTCCTTCTTGGGGGAGCAGGGAGCTTAGACCCTACCTGGGGTTCCCTGCTTTCAACCACCCAGCACCAAACTGAAACTAACCCCCCCCCAGCAGGCTCCCTCCTGCAGCCTTTGTCCACCTTCCCAGGGCAGAGGTGTTACCTCCCCCTCCCCGTCCTGGCTCAGGTTACAGGCTCTCAGGTCTCCCATCCCCAGTGAAACTCCCCTGTCACATTCCCAGGTCAACACTTCCCCCTCCCTCCTGCACCACACTCCCCAACCTTTAAAAGTTGGGGGCCAGGCCTCACTCCCTCCATCGCCTGTTCCAGCATTTCTGCTTCTGGGAGTATTTTATTCTGCCCCATCTCTCTCAATCAACCATTTCCATCCTTCAGCTTAGTGACAGCCCCACACTCTTTGCTTCCTACACACAAAGATTCACACACAGACCTTGCAAGGAAAACCTCCCGAAGGAGTCAGAGCACCTGAAGTGCTGGAAAATCAAGGAGAACTGACGGTGGGACTTAGAGGTTCCCCAGCAGATGAAGGGGATCCCCTGCTGCCCAGGATCACCAATTGTAGGGAAGAACCAATTGGGTTTGCTTCTGGGAAGCTGCCTGGAATCAGATCTAAAACCATTATTCAGTCTGAGATACGGTTACACAGCCACAACCCCAGTGTCACCACTCTTGAAATCGCTTGGTCCTTATATTTTACCAGCCACAGAGCTAAAGGAATTTAAAATAAATCCCTGTTCAGAGTCAATGAGGAGTGAGGGATCTTGGGGCTTTTCATTTCTTAGCCTCTGACACCATCGCGTGGCCATTTCAATTTACTCCTTATAACAGTGGTCACCACCCATCAATTGCAATCGACTGGTCGATCCTGGAGCCTCGGCCAGTCGATCCCTATCTCTGAGCCACTAAAAGTCCAGCTGGCTGCTGGCACATCTCTGCGATCCATGGAGAAAGGAGGTGTAAGGCATCTCCATGTGCTGCCCCCGAACCCAGAACTGTCCCTGCAACTCCCATTGGCTTGCAACTGGCCAATGGGAGCTGTAGGGGTGGTGCTTGCAGGTGCAGGCAGCGCATGGAGACCTGCTGCCCCTTCCCTCCCAGGGGCCGCACGCACAGACGTGCCAGAAGCCACCTGCTGACTGGGAGCCGTCTGTGGTAAACCCCTCCCAGCCAGAGCCAGCACCCCAACCCCCAGCCCAGAGCTCCCTCCCAGACCCTGTAACCCCTCCCGCACCCCAACACTCAGCCTCATCCTGGAACCCCTCCTGAACCCAATTTTCCCCCCGAGAACCTACACTCCTCACCCCCCTACATCCCAACACTTGGCCTCAGCCCAGAGCCCCCTCCTGCCCAAATTCCCCCCAGAATTTGCCTGCGGAAGAGAGCCTGAGTGAGTGTCTGATTGGCTGCTAGCCTGCAGGGGGCGGGCATTAGGGTGTCTGTGTGTTTGCGTCAGGGAAGCCTGGCTGTTTAAAAATAGCCAGAGCCTCGCGAACCAGCTGAGCAGCGGGGACAGCAGAGCAGCTCACAGCAGGAGTTTGCCTGGGAGTTCGCCTGGAGTGAGCCCAGTGAGGCTTACATCTTGCCAACGTCTCTGAGGAAGCTCATAGTAGGTAGGTGATATGGAAGGCGGGGGTTCAGCTGTTGTGACCTGCACTGGATGTGCCATGTTTGTCTTTCTTCCACAGGACAGAAGCGACTTTGTCTGTACAAAGTGCAAGCTGGTCTCCATATTGGAAGAGAAGATTGAAGGTCTGGAGCAACAGGTAACGACCCTGCGTTGTATACGAGAGACTGAGGATTTTCTGGACCAAACTCAGGATAGCCTTCTAGGGGCACAAAGCTCTAAAGATATAGAGCAGGTTGCACAGAGGAGCCAAGAGGCCAGTGAAGAAGCTTGGCAACATGTGACCTCCAGAAGAGGTAAGCGGAATGTCCGGGTTCCAGTAACACAGACACAGGTAACTAACCGCTTTCATGTTCTCTCCACAGGTACCATTGCGGAGAGTGGACCAGATGATAGGTCTGGGGGGAGAAAGCAGAAGGAGACTCCGCTGGTTGGGAGGCATGAGATGCGATGTCCTGAGGTTGGGGGTTCCACGACCACCACTCCCAAGAGGAGAAGGCGGGTGGTGGTGGTCGGGGACTCTCTCCTCCGGGGGACTGAGTCATCTATCTGCCGCCCTGACCGGGAAAACCGAGAAGTCTGCTGCTTGCCAGGGGCTAAGATTCGTGATGTGACGGAGAGACTGCCGAGACTCATCAAGCCCTCGGATCGCTACCCCTTCCTGCTTCTCCACGTGGGCACCAATGATACTGCCAAGAATGACCTTGAGCGGATCACTGCGGACTACGTGGCTCTGGGAAGAAGGATAAAGGAGTTGGAGGCGCAAGTGGTGTTCTCGTCCATCCTCCCCGTGGAAGGAAAAGGCCTGGGTAGGGACCGTCGAATCGTGGAGGTCAACGAATGGCTACGCAGGTGGTGTCGGAGAGAAGGCTTTGGATTCCTTGACCATGGGATGGTGTTCCATGAAGGAGGAGTGCTGGGCAGAGACGGGCTCCATCTTACGAAGAGAGGGAAGAACATCTTTGCCAGCAGGCTGGCTAACCTAGTGAGGAGGGCTTTAAACTAGGTTCACCGGGGGAAGGAGACCAAAGCCCTGAGGTAAGTGGGAAAGCGGGATACCGGGAGGAAGCACAGGCAGGAATGTCTGTGAGGGGAGGGCTCCTGCCTCATACTGGGAATGAGGGGCGATCAACAGGTTATCTCAAGTGCTTATATACAAATGCACAAAGCCTTGGAAACAAGCAGGGAGAACTGGAGGTCCTGGTGATGTCAAGGAATTATGACGTGATTGGAATAACAGAGACTTGGTGGGATAACTCACATGACTGGAGTACAGTCATGGATGGTTATAAACTGTTCAGGAAGGACAGGCAGGGCAGAAAAGGTCGGGGAGTAGCACTGTATGTAAGGGAGCAGTATGACTGCTCAGAGCTCCGGTACGAAACTGTGGAAAAACCTGAGTGTCTCTGGATTAAGTTTAGAAGTGTGTGCAACAAGAGTGATGTCATGGTGGGAGTCTGCTATAGACCACCGGACCAGGGGGATGAGGTGGATGAGGCTTTCTTCCGGCAACTCACGGAAGCTACTAGATCGCATGCCCTGATTCTCATGGGTGACTTTAATTTTCCTGATATCTGCTGGGAGAGCAATACAGCGGTGCATAGACAATCCAGGAAGTTTTTGGAAAGCGTAGGGGACAATTTCCTGGTGCAAGTGCTAGGGGAGCCAACTAGGGGGAGCGCTTTTCTTGACCTGCTGCTCACAAACCGGGTAGAATTAGTGGGGGAAGCAAAAGTGGATGGGAATCTGGGAGGCAGTGACCATGAGTTGGTTGAGTTCAGGATCCTGACGCAGGGAAGAAAGGTAAGCAGCAGGATACGGACCCTGGACTTCAGGAAAGCAGACTTTGACTCCCTCAGGGAACAGATGGCCAGGATCCCCTGGGGGACTAACATGAAAGGGAAGGGAGTCCAGGAGAGCTGGCTGTATTTCAAGGAATCCCTGTTGAGGTTACAGGGACAAACCATCCCGATGAGTCGAAAGAATAGTAAATATGGCAGGCGACCAGCTTGGCTTAATGGTGAAATCCTAGCGGATCTTAAACATAAAAAAGAAGCTTACAAGAAGTGGAAGGTTGGACATATGACCAGGGAAGAGTATAAAAATATTGCTCGGGCATGTAGGAAAGATATCAGGAGGGCCAAATCGCACCTGGAGCTGCAGGTAGCAAGAGATGTCAAGAGTAACAAGAAGGGTTTCTTCAGGTATGTTGGCAACAAGAAGAAAGCCAAGGAAAGTGTGGGCCCCTTACTGAATGAGGGAGGCAAGCTAGTGACAGAGGATGTGGAAAAAGCTAATGTACTCAATGCTTTTTTTGCCTCTGTTTTCACTAACAAGGTCAGCTCCCAGACTGCTGTGCTGGGCATCACAAAATGGGGAAGAGATGGCCAGCCCTCTGTAGAGATAGAGGTGGTTAGGGACTATTTAGAAAAGCTGGACGTGCACAAGTCCATGGGGCCGGACGAATTGCATCCGAGAGTGCTGAGGGAATTGGCGGCTGTGATTGCAGAGCCCTTGGCCATTATCTTTGAAAACTCGTGGCGAACGGGGGAAGTCCCGGATGACTGGAAAAAGGCTAATGTAGTGCCCATCTTTAAAAAAGGGAAGAAGGAGGATCCTGGGAACTACAGGCCGGTCAGCCTCACCTCAGTCCCTGGAAAAATCATGGAGCAGGTCCTCAAAGAATCAATCCTGAAGCACTTAGAGGAGAGGAAAGTGATCAGGAACAGTCAGCATGGATTCACCAAGGGAAGGTCATGCCTGACTAATCTAATCGCCTTTTATGATGAGATTACTGGTTCTGTGGATGAAGGGAAAGCAGTGGATGTATTGTTTCTTGACTTTAGCAAAGCTTTTGACACGGTCTCCCACAGCATTCTTGTCAGCAAGTTAAGGAAGTATGGTCTGGATGAATGCACTATAAGGTGGGTAGAAAGCTGGCTAGATTGTCGGGCTCAACGGGTAGTGATCAATGGCTCCATGTCTAGTTGGCAGCCGGTGTCAAGTGGAGTGCCCCAGGGGTCGGTCCTGGGGCCCGTTTTGTTCAATATCTTCATAAATGATCTGGAGGATGGTGTGGATTGCACTCTCAGCAAATTTGCGGATGATACTAAACTGGGAGGAGTGGTAGATACGCTGGAGGGGAGGGATAGGATACAGAAGGACCTAGACAAATTGGAAGATTGGGCCAAAAGAAATCTAATGAGGTTCAATAAGGATAAGTGCAGGGTCCTGCACTTAGGATGGAAGAATCCAATGCACCGCTACAGACTAGGGACCGAATGGCTCGGCAGCAGTTCTGCGGAAAAGGACCTAGGGGTGACAGTGGACGAGAAGCTGGATATGAGTCAGCAGTGTGCCCTTGTTGCCAAGAAGGCCAATGGCATTTTGGGATGTATAAGTAGGGGCATAGCGAGCAGATCGAGGGACGTGATCGTTCCCCTCTATTCGACACTGGTGAGGCCTCATCTGGAGTACTGTGTCCAGTTTTGGGCCCCACACTACAAGAAGGATGTGGATAAATTGGAAAGAGTACAGCGAAGGGCAACAAAAATGATTAGGGGTCTAGAGCACATGACTTACGAGGAGAGGCTGAGGGAGCTGGGATTGTTTAGTCTGCAGAAGAGAAGAATGAGGGGGGATTTGATAGCTGCTTTCAACTACCTGAAAGGGGGTTTCAAAGAGGATGGCTCTAGACTGTTCTCAATGGTAGCAGATGACAGAACGAGGAGTAATGGTCTCAAGTTGCAATGGGGGAGGTTTAGATTGGATATTAGGAAAAACTTTTTCACTAAGAGGGTGGTGAAACACTGGAATGCGTTACCTAGGGAGGTGGTAGAATCTCCTTCCTTAGAGGTTTTTAAGGTCAGGCTTGACAAAGCCCTGGCTAGGATGATTTAACTGGGACTTGGTCCTGCTTTGAGCAGGGGGTTGGACTAGATGACCTTCTGGGGTCCCTTCCAACCCTGATATTCTATGATTCTATGATTCTATGATGACTTGCCCTTGGTGAGTCCATGCTGACTGTTCCTGATCACTTTCCTCTCCTCTTAGTGCTTCAGAATTGATTCCTTGAGGACCTGCTCCATGATTTTTCCAGGGACTGAGGTGAGGCTGACTGGCCTGTAGTTCCCAGGATCCTCCTTCTTCCCTTTTTGAAAGATGGGCACTACATTTGCCTTTTTCCAGTCGTCCGGGACTTCCCCCGATCGCCATGAGTTTTCAAAGATAATGGTCAATGGTTCTGCAATCACAGCCGCCAACTCCTTTAGCACTCTCGGATGCAGTGCATCCGGCCCCATGGACTTGTGCTCGTCCAGCTTTTCTAAATAGTCCTGAACCACTTCTTTCTCCACAGTGGGCTGGTCACCTCCTCCCCATGCTGTGCTGCCCAGTGGAGTCGTCTGGAAGCTGACCTTTTTCTTGAAGACAGAGGCAAAAAAAGCATTGAGTAAATTAGCTTTTTCCACATCCTCTGTCACTAGGTTGCCTCCCTCATTCAGTAAGGGGCCCAAACTTTTCTTGAATTTCTTCTTGTTGCTAACATACCTGAAGAAACCCTTCTTATTACTCTTAACATCTCTTGCTAGCTGCAACTCCACGTGTGATTTGTTCTTCCTGATTTCACTCCTGCATGCCTGAACAATATCTTTATACTCCTCCCTGGTCGTTTGTCCAATCTTCCACTTCTTGTAAGCTTCTTTCTTGTGTTTAAGATCAGCAAGGATTTCACTGTTAAGCCAAGCTGGTCGCCTGCCATATTTATTATTCTTTCTACACATCGGGATGGTTTGTCCCTGTAACCTCAATAAGGATTCTTTAAAATACAGCCAGATCTCCTGGACTCCTTTCCCCCTCATGTTATTCTCCCAGGGGATCCTGCCCATCTGTTCCCTGAAGGAGTCAAAGTCTGCTTTTCTGAAGTCCAGGGTCCTTATTCTGCTGCTCTCCTTTCTTCCTGTGTCAGGATCCTGAACTCGACCATCTCCTGGTCACTGCCTCCCAGGTTCCCATCCACTTTTGCTTCCCCTACCAATTCTTCCCAGTTTGTGAGCAGCAGGTCAAAAAGAGCTCTGCCCCTAGTTGGTTCCTCCGGCACTTGCACCAGGAAATTGTCCCCTACACTTCCCAAAAACTTCCTGGATTGTCTGTGCACCGCTGTATTGCTCTCCCAGCAGATATCAGAGTGATTTTCTTGCTCTGCTTTACTTCCTCCATCACCCTGTTCCTGCCTTAGTTTCTGGGTTGACCTGGTGGTGGAAGCTGACTGGGGGCCAGTGGAGCAGGGAGGAATTTGACCTGGACCCTGAGCTAGACTAGAGCCTGGTGGCAAAAGTCTGGCCACTACTTGCCACCCCACCCTGTTGTCCTGGCTTCTCCTGTCTCCTGTTAGGGCTTCCCCCCCCAAACCGCCTTGCTCCCCCCAACCCTAGGTTAGCTGGGCTCCCTTGGGTCACCTGATGGCTGGTCACCCAGGTGGGTGCTGAGCACCCCTCTTCTTCCCCTGGTACTCCAGCCCCAGAGCACCCACAGAGTTGGCACCTCTGCCCAGATTAGGATCAGCTGCCTCGGGGCGAGTATCTTGTCACCCCCTGAGTGTGGGGGGGCCGGCCTGAGTCCCACGGAGCCGCCAACCAGGAGCTGCCTGAGAAAAGCACTGCCCAGATGGACCCCGAACTTCTGACTGCCCCTCCCGCCCCAGGGTCAACCCCCTCCCAGAGCCGGTGCCCCCCAACCCCTCCCAGAGGTAGTGCCTCACAACCACCTGCACTGAAACCCCTCCCCATCCTCAGTGCCCCACTCCCAACCTCCACCCTATGCCCCATCCTCAGCACCCTGCCCCCGACCTCATCCTCCCCCCACCCCCTGTCCTCAGCGCCCCTCCCCCAACCTCCTCCTATCCCTACCAACTTCAGCACCCCGCTCCTGACCTCCTCCTCCCCCCAACTTTAAAGACTGGGTAGGGAGAGATGTAATTGAATAGAACTTTGAACTGCAAGTCTGCATTGGTAGAGGTAGAAGAGTAGATGTTTGCTCAGTCTTGTCATGTAAGCAAACAAGTCTTGTCTAGGGCGAGAGCTTTGATTCAAAGATCCAAAAAGGAATATTAACTTTTAGGAAGGCTCTTGAGTGACATATTATTATTGTCTATGTCTCTTCAAAGGTTGTAATCACCTGTATCTAAACTGCTTAATGGATAAATTATCCTGTGCTAATTGTCATGATGTTTGGAAGAAGGAAAGTTAAGCCAATTGTTTTCTCAGACAGGAAATGTATCAAAACCTTGGGACACGATCCTTCTTCATCTCAGATCTGCTTTGGGTTTCAAGAGGGGGAAATCCTGAGCCACAAGGATTGAGATCCCCAGTCACTGACTGGAGTCACCCTGAATGTGGACATTGGACTATAACCTGTGGACTATTTCTAAAAGGACTTTTGGTGACTACAAGCTCATCTCTGCTGTGGGCCTGAACCTCAAGAATTGAACTCAAGTCTGTCTCTATATTGCTCTTTTAACCAACTCTCTCTCTTTTCTTTTTTAATAAATTTTAGTTAGTTAATATGAATTGACTGTAAGCATGTATTTGGGTAAGATCTGAGTTCTCATTTAACCTGGGTCTGGGGCTTGGTCCTTTGGAGTCAGGAGAACCTTTTCTTTTATGTAATGAAATAAGATTTTCAGAATTGATCATCAGATGCTTGACATGTGTGTCTGGATGGAGGCCTGAGGCTGGATACTTTAAGGGAACTGCATTATTGGGATGTCTGAGTAATCAGGGAGGTGCTCTAGTAGCTGTTTTGGGATGGCTGGGTAAATCTAAGTATAGGAATATCCACCAGTGTTTGGGGTTTGTCTGCCCCTGTCTGTTTGCAGTTCACCCTGATTGAATGACCGCAGCTGGCGCCCATGGGCAGCATCGTCACAGCTGGGTGTGGGTGTTAATCTTTTCCAGTCTGGTGTGTGCTGAGCTCACAAAGGCTTTTTGCTCCCTCGGGGTGGGGTGTGGTGTTTGGCTGAAGGTGACAGGGTTTGGGAGCCCTGTGGATGTGATGGGGTGTCTGGAATGGGGCGTGTGGGATCCCACGGACTGCAGGCATCAGTAGCCAATTCTAGAGCCCCAACCTATTGTAGTCATCCCGACCAAAGGCCTGTCTGCAGAGGGCAGGAGTCACCCAGTAGGAGGTAAACAACTCACACTTGGACAGCCGGAGACAGGGAAGGGGAGCATCTGATCTCCAGGGATTTACCACAAGGTCCCACTGAGATTTGAACTCAGATTGCAGGATTCAGAGTCCTGAGTGCTGACCATTACGCCATGGGACCAGCTTCTGCTGCCTTCTCTGGCCATCAGGGACCCTCATGAGGCTGGCTTGTGTAAGGGGACTGTTGGCACTTAACTAAAACTTTGTGAGTTTTTTTGGTTGGCTAGTTCCCAGTCCCAATAGAAGGGGGAAGGGTCAATGGGAAATCAGGACCCTGAGAGTGACAGTGCCCTGGGGCAATGGTCACCAACTGATTGGGAACAAGTGAGAATTGGTTGATGGAGAAAAATTCCTGGTGAAAATTGGCAAAGCTGTGGATATTTTGAAAAGTTAGGGCATGGCAGCACTGGCAGGAGTGGGGTGGGGGGTCCCCTTTAGTTCCCAGCGAGGCATGAGGGATCCCAGGGTATTTCCAGAAGAACTTTTGGAGCTGACCTTGGGAAAATGCCTTTAAGAACAGCCAGCTCAAGTTGAAACTGACGTTTTTTAAACTATTTTTATAACACTAACAAACCCTTGAATCCTAGTGTCACCCCCCATAAAATGGCTTCAGCCTTGTATTTTACCCAGGGTACAAGTAAACATCCCTTCAAATACAAAGGAGTGGAGATCAATCCCTTTTCAGAGTTAATGCACATGAAGGAACCATGTTACGTTTCATCCCTTATGTCCTGGTCCCATCACCTTTCCCTCCTCTCCGTTACAAGTTTTGGTATTTTGCACAGAAACTTTATTTCCTCAGAGAGACCTGGGAACAAGGGCTGCCTGCTCCACGGTACCAGATAAACACCTTTAATAGGAGACAGCGTCCCTGTCACAAATCATCTCCCACCTTCAGTTCAGTGACACCTGAATTGTTTCTTCTCCCGGCGGAGCCCAAGGACTGAAAGCAGCAAAATCAAACTCCTCTGTACGGAGCAGGAACGCTCGGCTCTTTCTTCCTGCAGCTGCTGTTAGTCCGTGAAACAATAAGGCTGGAACGCAAGGCTGAGTTCACGCACCAGCCCCCTGAGACATTTCAGTGCCCCTGAGAAAACTTGACCCCTGCTATTAGAATCCCTGAGTGGCTGGTGATTTGAATGGGAAAGGGATTGTTAAAGTTGGAAATGAACAATTGACAGCAATGTCATTAAAACAAACACACTCTCATCGTCCTCCAGCGAGATGGGAAATGGGCAGAAATTCTCACTGTTCAGCCGTGGACACAGGTGCACAACGACCCAGCAGTGAGCGTGCTGGGGGAGCTGGTCTGGGCAAACAATGGGAAGTGAGAACTCACGGAGCACAGATCTATAATGTAGTGGGAAAAACTGAAAAGTCAGTTAAGGCGATGGACTGGAAATCCATTGGGGTCCCCCTGCGGAGGTTCGAATCCTGCTGACTACGGAAGCGTTAGCGTGATCTCATTGTTGCAGTGTCAGTGTCCTAGCATCCACAGGGCCAACAGGAGCCAGAGCTGGTCTCACTCTTAGGGCTTGTCTCTATGTACCGGGGAATCGATGCACGACAATCAATCCACGGCGGGGGGGCATCAATTTAGTGGGTCTAGTGAATGCCTGTTAAATAGATCCCCAATCGCTCTCCCGTTGACTCCGGTACTCCACCGGAACGAGAAGCATAAGATAAGTCATAAGAGAGACTCTCCCATCGACCCAGCATGGTGTAGACACCGCAATAAGTCGATCTAAGCTACATCAACTCCAGCTATGTTATTCATGTAGCTGGAGTTCTGTAACTTAGGTCAAATGAGCCCCATAGCGTAGACCTGCCCATAGGCTGTTTGCACTTTAAACACGGCTGGAGCACATTGGAGTAGACACTCGCTACAGTGATTGGAGGCGTTTTCCCATCACCGTAGTAGCCAGGTTGACAGAAGAATTCTTCCCTCCACCTAGCGCTGTCCACGCCAGGGCTTCTGTCAGCTGAACGACATTGGTTAGGAGGGTCGATTTCTCACTCCCGGAGAGACGTAGCTCTGCTCATTAAGTGTCCAGAGCACATGAGCCCTTAGATCTCTCTTAGTATTTCGGTGCGTGCAATGAACCGTGAGAGGAAAACATCAACTCACAAACACAGAGACTGAATTCCCCACATTTAATCTCACTGCATTTTCCAGAAAGTCACAAAATCCAGTTCATTCTTGCTAGGAAAGAAATACATTAAGTGACACTAATTCTTAGGCTTGTGTAAATAAAGTTATGGGTTTAATTAATATCGTAAAAATGAGGGTTGTCAATTAATCGTAGTTAGCTCAAATTCACGATCACAAATTCAAATCTACATCATAAGCAGAACTCCCACCCCAGAGTACGCTGAGTAGTGTCCTTCGCCTCAGTTTCTTCCCTTGCGGTGTGACAGTCCCATGCAATGTTCCTTTAACAGACCCCTCTGATCTCCTTCCCCCAATCCCCACCCCCATGGTCAGCAAACCCCAGGGGTGGGGGGGAGGGGAAGGTATCCAGCGATACCTCAGCTTCTGCTGATGCCACTCCCTCACCTGGCTCTCAGGTTGCCCTGTTCCCTCTGCGTCGCTGCTGCTCCACGGCATTGTCGTTCCCCTGCTGCTGGGATCGTCTGCGTCGCCCCTTCCCCTGCGGTCGCCCGCCTGTCTCCAGCGTCGCCCCTTCCCCTGACGTCGCCCGCATCGCACCTTCCCCTGCCGTCACCTGCCTGTCTCCCGCGTCGCCCCTTCCCCTGCTGTCGCCCGCCTGTCTCCCGTGTTGCCCCTTCCCCTGCGGTCGCCCGCCTGTCTCCCACGTCACCCCTTCCCCTGCCTGTCTCCCGCATCGCACCTTCCCCTGCCGTCGCCTGCATGTCTCTTGTCTCACCCCTTCCCCTTCTGTCTCCCACGTCACGCCTTCCCCTGCTGTCACCCGCCTGTCTCCCGCGTCGCCCCTTCCCCTGCTGTCTCCCGCGTCACCCCTTCCCCTGCCGTCACCCGCCTGTCTCCCGCATCGCCCCTTCCCCTGCCGTCGCCCGCCTGTCTCCCGCGTCGCCCCTTCCCCTGCCGTCACCCGCCTGTCTCCCGCGTCGCCCCTTCCCCTGCTCTCTCCCGCGTCACCCCTTCCCCTGCTGTCGCCTGCCTGTCTCCCGCGTCATCCCTTCCCCTGCCGTCACCTGCCTGTCTCCCGCGTCGCCCCTTCCCCTGCTGTCGCCCGCCTGTCTCCCGTGTCGCCCCTTCCCCTGCCTTCGCCTGCCTGTCTCCCGCGTCGCCCCTTCCCCTGCCGTCGCCCGCCTGTCTCCTGCATCGCCCCTTCCCCTGCCGTCGCCCGCCTGTGTCTTGTGTCACCCCTTCCCCTGCCATCGCCCGACTGTCTCCCGCGTCGCCCCTTCCCCTGCTGTCTCCTGCATCGCCCCTTCCCCTGCCATCGCCAGCCTGTCTCCCATATCACCCCTTCCCCTGCGGTCACCCACCTGTCTCCCATGTCTCCTCTTCCCCTAGCGTCTCCCATGTTTCCCCTTCCCTGGCCATCACCTGCCTGTCTGATGTGTCACCCCTTCCCCTACCATCACCTGCTGTGTCTCCCCTTCCCCTGCCATCGCCCGCCTGTCTCCTGCATCGCCCCTTCTCCTGCCATCGCCCGCCTGTCTCCTGCATCGCCCCTTCCCCTGCCATCACCCGCCTGTGTCTTGTGTCACTCCTTCCCCTGCCATCGTCTGCCTGTCTCCTGCGTCGCCCCTTCCCCTGCCGTCGCCCGCCTGTCTCCTGCGTCGCCCCTTCCCCTGCCATCGCCAGCCTGTCTCCTGCATCGCCCCTTCCCCTGCTGTCACCCACCTGTCTCCTGCGTCGCCCCTTCCCCTGCCATCGCCAGCCTGTCTCCTGCATCACCCCTTCCCCTGCGGTCACCCACCTGTCTCCCATGTCTCCTCTTCCCCTGGCGTCTCCCATGTTGCCCCTTCCCCTACCATCACCTGCCTGTCTGATGTGTCACCCCTTCCCCTACCATCACCTGCTGTGTCTCCCCTTCCCCTGCCATCGCCCGCCTGTCTTCCGCGTCGCCCCTTCCCCTGCCGTCACCCGTCTGTCTCCTGTGTCACCCCTTCCCCTGCCGTCGTCTGCCTGTCTCCCGCGTCGCCCCTTCCCCTGCCATCGCCTGCCTGTCTCCTGTGTCGCTCCTTCCCCTGCCGTCACCCGCCTGTGTCTTGTGTCGTCCCTTCCCCTGCCATCGCCAGCCTGTCTCCCATATCACCCCTTCTCCTGTGGTCACCCACCTGTCTCCCATGTTGCCCCTTCTCCGGCCATCACCCGCTTGTCTCCTGCATTGCCACTCCCCTGGCCATCACCTTCCTGTCTGATGCATCACCCATTCCCCTGCCATCGCCTGCTGTGTCTCCCCTTCCCCTGCCATCGCCTGCTGTGTCTCTCGTGTTGCCCCTTCCCCTGCCGTCACCCACCTGTCTCCTGCAGCCTCTGCACAGCCACGTAGTGGGGGAACCTCACTACAGGTGCAGACTGGGCAGCCTCTTCCATTGCAACACCATGGGTGGGATGTGAACTGGGATCTGGGGGAGACTAACCCCCTAACCCACCCCTTCTGCATGAGGCCCTGCCCCTTCCGCAAACCCCGCTGGAGCCCAGAGCCCCCCCACACACGGCAGCAGCCAGCTCCCAACACAGGCTAGTACCCCCAGGCTTCCTCCCAGCCCCAGAGTGCGCTGTGCAGCCCCAGCGTCCCCAGCCCCGGAGCACCGGGAGGTGGGTTACGCGACCCCGACTCGACCTGCCAGTGACTCGGGGGGCTCTGCGCTCCATCAGCCAGGGCGGGCCAGGCTGCGGCCGGGACTCAGCCAGGGGCAGCATGGCCGTGCTTCCCTGCCGGGGCAGGAGGAGGCCAAGGGCTGTGTGCAGCCAACAGGGAAGTGGGAGGGAGGCGTCTTCGAGCCGGCCCATCTTGTCCGTTTCTCCCTCCCCACTTGGGCGGAAGCGGGAAGGGAGGGAAAGGTTCCTGGCTGAAGGTTTTGCGCTCGGCCTTGAGGACTAAGTCTGAGCGCCAGGCGTGGCTGCTGGGAGATGGGTTTCTGAGTCGCATCCAGCGCACTCTTCGGGCCACCAGCTGAAAGCACTGAGGCCAAGAGGGACGGTTTAGAGGTGGCCAAAAGGGGCCTTTGAGGCTCCTAGCAGGTCCTGAGGAGCAAGGAAAGAGCAGGCGATTACGACCGTCCCCGGGTGGGCTCGAACCACCATCCTTTCGGTTAACAGCCGAACGCGCTGACCCATTGCGCCACAGAGACACGTCGTGAGGGCAAAAGTCCCGAGCATAACAGTGTCTCCCTGGCCCCCCTCCCGGCCCTCACCAGCAGCAGGAAGCAGAGCGCCAGGGCTGGGGGAGTAGGTTGGGCTGGGCCCGGGCTGCCGGTGAGTGCCGGGGGTGGGGATCCCTTTCCCCAACCCCACCCCCCGAGCGACACGGCTGGGTCCGGGGCAGGGGAAGCAGAACGGGCTGCTCCCGGCCCCCTGCTAATGCCCCGGGCCACTCTGGGCCTGTGGGGCCCCCAAAAGTGCCTTCCACAGCTCCTGCCTCCCAGACCCTGGGGGGAAGGGGAGGCCTGAAGCCCCACACAGCCCCCCAAGGGGGGGGGCTGCATAGGGCACCCAGATGTGGGGCCCTGAATGTGGTCATGTAGTTTTCCCAAACTCAGGCTTGATTCTCTTTCCCTGTCACTAGAAGGTCTCATTGGCTCCCCCCCCCCCACAGCTGGGGAGTGGGGACGTGTGGCCTTTTCCCCGGCAGAAGGGTGGTGCCTGCCTAGCGAGTGAGGGTCGCTTTGGGGGACCCTGCACTCCGGGCAGGCTAAGTGCAGATCTCTGCCCTTTACTCAGCCAAGAAGGAATGTTTTTCACTAACATCCCAAGTGTGCAAGTCCGTCCCCACAGAGCAGCCCCACGCTCCGTGCTCCCTGAGCCCTGGGGAGAAGGGACCTTCTGCGGCTGGAATCCCGCCCGGCTGGGGCCTTGAACCCGGGGCTGAGCCGTCGCGAGAAAGGGAAGCGAGCGAGCTCGGCGCTGTCCGGCACCACCTGCTGGAGAGCAGAGGGAATCGACTGAGCGACGTCCTGGCTCATTTACATCTCACCTTGTTCTCTGCCTGCCGGCTGCCCTGGAGAGCTGGGGAGAGGCCTGAGCGCGGCAGCTCCTTATTTGCATATTAAAAGCAGCCGTTTGGGGCCGCTGGGGTGAATTGTGAGCAAGTTTTGGGGCTGGGACCCACGTGTCTAGTACAGGCGGTTGGGAGCCTGGCTGAGCAGAGCCTGGCCCTGACGGGGTGTGCGGTCACCCTCAGCTGGGAGCAGGATGCTGTGTGTGTGTGTGTGTGCGCATGCGGGCTGCCTGCCTGTGACTGGCCTGTGAGCTTCTCTCTGCTGAAAGCGGCGGAGCCGGTGGCAGTGGCGGGGTTGGGGGCAGTGCAGCAGGTGGGGGAAGGGAATCGAGGCACAGTTGCTGGCTGTGCTGGCTGCTTGCCGTGGTGACGTGTGCTGGGGAGCGGTGTCCCGTGTAGCGCTGGGAGGGGCTGCTGGTGCAGGGCGGAAGACAGGCAGGGGCCAGGCGCTGTCTGGGAGCTTGAGACGAGGGGTGGTGCCTGGATGGCTGGTGTCGGCCTGCCCAGTGTTACATTTCAGACAGACTCATCTCCCCTTGGCTGTCACTACGTGACGTTGTCTGACAGTGATGCTGGGCTCAGCCGCCAGGGCCTTGTGCACTCAGAGCTCAGCGCAGGCTCGCGAGAAGCGGATCGAGGACGAGCGGCGCCGGTTCCTGCTGCCAGGGCGGAGGAACAGAGAAAGCAGCAGCGGGTCCCGCCTCCTGCCTGGCGAGAAGCTGCAGCCCCCAGGGGTGTTCACAGGGTGCATCCACTCGAACGCGCTGCTGTTTTCTGCCTGTCGCTGGGTGACGGTTTCTGCCTGAGCTGGCAGCCGATGGGCTGTCGCTTCCTCGGGGTGGAGATCGCTGCAGGTGCCGCGGCTCAGAAACATCTCGAAGCCCCGGACCGTTGGGAGTCGCTGGCGGGAAGCGGGAAATTGCCGGGCTGCAGCGCGAGGCTCCTGGGGGCAGCAAACCAGCTTTTGGGTCCACTTGCAGCGGCTGGGAGCTGCAGGGTCCATACGCAGTGGTGTGGGCCTGTGGGGGCTCCCCCGTACCCATGGCTGCTGGGAGCTTCAGGGTCTCTCTGTAGGAGATGTGAGGCCCTGTCCCCACCCACAGTGGCTGGGTGCTCCTGGGTCCCTCGGCCACATGTGGCAAATGGGAGCTCTGGGGTTTGCCCGCGGCGGCCGGGAGCTGTGGGGTTCCCCTTCTCTCTGCAGTGGCTGTGGCAGCTGGAAGCTTCACCCACCCCCTGCATTGGGGTCCCTCCGCCACAGGCAGCAGCTGGGAGCTCTGGGTTCTGCACACAGCAGTTGGGGTCCATCTGTAATGGCCTGAGTCTACGGGGTCCTCCTGCCACCCATGGCTGCTGGAATTCCAGGGTCTTCCCATGGCAGCTGGGAGCTCTGCCTGCAGCAGTGGAGGGCTGCCTATGGTGGCTGGGAGTGAGGGTTGCCAACTTTCTATTGGCACAAAACCAAACACCCTACCCCCACCCCTTCCCTGAGGCCCTGCCCCTCTCACTACATTCCCCTCCCTCAGTGGCTCGCTCATCCCTACCCTCCCTCACTGTCACTGGGCTGGGGCAGGGGTTTGGGTGTGGAGGAGGGGCTGGTGCTGGGCTGTATAAGTAGGACCATTGCCAGCAGATCGCCGGACATGATCGTTCCCCGCTACTCACTATTGGTGAGGTCTCATCTGGAGTCCTGTGTCCAGTTGTGGGCCCCACACTACAAGAAGGATGTGGAAAAACTGGAACAAGTCCAACGGCAGACGACAAAAATGATTAGGGGGTTGGTGGGGTGCTCACTTTTGCAGTGAGGCAGGAGTTTCTATCCCAGCTGGCGTGAAGCAGAGAAACACCCAGCTCCCCAGGCGCTATTTAGCCCCCTCAAGCACAGGGACAGCCGCACATTTGGAGGAGGGAAACTGCTCTACACGCTAGCCCAAGCATTTGCCCACTTACTTTGGCAAGTCAGGAATGGCAAAGGCTAGACTGGATGCACCTGGGGCTCACGCCCTAGCCTTTGTGACACCCAAACCCAACTCCTTTCCGGGGGTCTAGCTGAAGCCAGAGCATTGGCCTGAGCCACCAAGAAAAGGTTCCCGCCCTGAAGAAAGCAGGACTTTCAGCACAAAGGAAAAACTGCACTATCACAAGGGGACTCAAACTCTCAATCAGCTGATCCAAAGTCAGACACCTTCTCCATTAGGCAACATGGTGTCATGGGGTCCCCGCGCGATGCTCTGGAACTGCTCCCGATGAAGCCAGGCAGGACTCTGGGGAAGTCTCCTTTCTGTGAGCAGACTGTCTTCAGGACAAACAGCTCACACATCTTCCACCTTCCTGGGTCTGACCTGGGAGCATTCAGCATCCTCTGCCCCTCTGTGCACTTCCCACAGCAAGTCCACCCAGGCGGGGTCCTGGGGAAGCCAGAGGGTCCTGCCCCCCAACTCCACAGTCAGATGTGACTCTCAGCCAGCCGGTAAAACAGAAGGTTTATTAGATGACAGGAACATGGTCTAAAGCAGAGCTTGTAGGTACAGAGAACAGGACTCCTCAGCTGGGTCCATTTTGGGGGGCAGTGAGCCAGACAACCACATCTGCACTTCACTCCATGTCCCCAGCCAGCCCCAAACTGACTCTCTCCAGCCCCTCCTCCTCTGGGCTTTGTCCCTTTCCCAGGCCAGGAGGTCACTGGATTTCTTTGTTCTCCAACCCTTTAGCTCTCACCTTGCAGGAGGAAGGGCCCCAGCCATCACTTGCCAGGAAACAGCATGTCGGCCATTCTCTGTGTCCAGACCCCTGCACACACCTGCCCCCTTGGGCTCTGCAACGATCACACACCCTTATCCCACCACCTAGATACTTAAGAACTGCATAGGGGAAACTGAGGCACCCCCACATTATTCAGAGGAAACATTAAGAACAGTCCTGCTTCATCACACATGGTAATAGGCAAAAAGCTCCTAAAAGCTCGTCTTTAGAAAAGGCGGAACCTGTGTTTCTTGGGTCAGCTACTGAGGAGAGACTCTTTGGGTACAAGAAGTAGAGTCCCCAGCGAGAAGTGAGACTTCATTCTATGGAGCCAGGTGCATTACCTGGGCAGGGAGGCTTAGGCATGGGGGATTCGGGTGCACCAGACAGGCTGGCTGTCTAGGTGCGGAGATTTAGTTGCTCTGAGGAACAGGAGGGAGGAGGAAGAGGAATCCTGCTTCAAGGCAGTGGCTGTGGAGAAAAAGAGGAGGGGTTCCTGGGACTTTTTTTGTCTCTCTTTTGCCTGCCTGCTCGCTCTTGTGGTGAAAGGGGAAGATGCTCTTAACAAGCCTGGCTAGCTCTGTTGGTAGAGCATCAGGCTCTTAATCGGAGGGTCAAAGGTTTCAGCCCCTGTCTGGGCACTCAGCTTTTAAATTCCTTGTGTGCCAGGAGCCAAATGATTCCTGGTGGTGTCCAGACCCACACACAGAGTCCAAGAAGCCCTGGCCATTTCCTGGAAAGGTTCCTTTCCTGAGGAATCAGGAGAGAGGCTCCACATCCACAGGAGCACCCTAGAAAGCGCAGTCTCTAGCTGCTAGGAAGTGCTGTGGGGCCAGGTGCTGAGAAAGCCCAGAGGGAGAGCAGTAGAGATGGGAGTACAGAGTGCAAGTCAAACCGCGCCCCCCACCCCAGCCACACACCTCAAAAAAAACAAAAACCAACCCCAACCAACCATCTCCCCAACAGACCCTCAGTCTGGAAAGCATTTGTCCCTCACACTGTTGAAAAGACTCACAGCAGAAAGGAGGATCCCAGCTTCTTAAACAATCCTCTAGCAAGAGAAAGAACCTCATGTCTATCAATTCACAAAACACTCCCAAGAAATTGTAACAATAATTTGTCATAAAGAAACTAAAGCATTAGAGATTTCAGATTTTTCAGCCACTTGAAGAAATCGGCTCTAAAGAAGCCTTGTCACAGCAAAACTCTTTCTGCTTTTCTAACCAGAAGATTCTCCCCAAAAGGAGATGCACCATTACTGGAAAAAGAAAAGGAGGACTTGTGGCACCTTAGAGACTAACAAATTTATTAGAGCATAAGCTTTCGTGAGCTACAGCTCACTTCATCGGATGCATTTATTGAAGTGAGCTGTAGCTCACGAAAGCTTATGCTCAAATCAATTTGTTAGTCTCTAAGATGCCACAAGTACTCCTTTTCTTTTTGCGAATACAGACTAACATGGCTGCTACTCTGAAACCATTACTGGAGACACTGCAATACCAGGTCGATGCATGGGGTGGACAGAGCAAACTCCTATTCCATCCCCCTGTTTCAAAAATCAATTCAGTAGACAGTCCTCAAATAAAGGACATATCAGATATTAAACTGATAAGAACAGATTTAATAATTGTATTAAGATGATGTTAAAATAAAAAGGAAACAGTACAGAGTTTAAGCAAAGAAGTTTCTGGTTATCAGGGAATAAGGTACAGAGTATCAAGAGTGCGAAGTTCGGTTTAGGATCGGGTGGTTTAAGGAATACATCATCTGCAATCTCCCCGATTGGGGGTAAAAGGTTAATGGGTCAAAGTACAGACATTGAGATATGGGGGTATGTTGTTCATATAATGGCTATGTTCAGGTGTGGAGTCTTAGGAGTGGATACGATGATGAGGATGGATTTACCCTCATTTGCTGAGGTTTAATGTTCAGTGAGTTTATGATTCCAGTTCATATGGTCCAATGGAAAAAGTCTCTCGGTCCCTTTCTCATAGTTGATGCACAATGTCGTTCCGGCTCACACCTCCGGGTACTGTCGGTGGCTGGTCGTGTGTTCCATGTAGATGTCCCTGGATCATTGGATGGTGTCCAAGACCATGAGGCGCCGCATGAGCCGTGCGTAGCATCGACCGATCCCACAGGTCCACAGCACATGGTCCCAAGCGCCCAGGGCTCCGACGATCAGGGCATCCATTTGCACCTCGTAGCCCTTCGCTCTCAGGGCATCGGCCAGGGGGTGTATTTTTCCAGCTAACGAGCTCAGGCTTCGCGGAAGGCCGGGGTCCTGTTCTCAAAGGAGACCGTGACGTCAACGAGGATGATCTTTTTCTGGGCCTGGTTGGCGACTACCACGTCGGGTCGCAACTGTCTGTCAGTTCCGGGGATGGTGTCGTTCACGGCGACCTCCCCCAGGCGTGGTGCGATGGCTTTCACCAGGCGGTTCTGGATGGAGTTGTGGTGCAGCTGCCAGTCTCTGGAGTGGGGCTTGCAGCTGAACAGGATGTGGAGCAGGGTCTCATTGAAGTAGCCGCACCTCCTGCAACACTTGTCTCGGTTCCCTTGGCAGACGGCTCCGTTGAGCGGGACGCAGTTGAGCCGGGCACGGTGGATGAACCGCCAGTCGGAGAAACGGGTGAATCCCCCCCGGCGAGGAAGTGGTTTCCGGTGTCCCACTTGCTGGTCAGTTTGAAGGCTTTACTCTGATCTGGTTTACGCTTCAGGGTTTCCATGTACAGTGAGCAGATGGCTGCCTTCAGGGTCCTCTCCAGCATGCCCCTGGTGCTCGGGTTGATGATGGTGATGATCTGCGGCACCAGGACTTCCAGCTCCTGGCGCTCCTCGCACCACTCCCAGCGGCAGCCGATGCACTTCCCCAGGCGACACATGGCATTGCGAGCGTGGGACCACAGTGAAGCGATGTCACACCCGTCCCATCTGAATTTGCCATCCAGGGAACAGCTCAGGAATATGGCGGTGACTTGGTTGGAGGGGGCTCTGCCAATCCGCTTCTTTGTTGTATCATGGAGGGCGTTTGCTGCAATGTTCCTTACCATGGAGTCGGGACATGTCAGCAGGCAGAAGGCATGGGTGATCACTGCGATGTCACACAGGTCACCCATGCTAGGGACATTGGCACCGCCATGCCTGTGGGCGATGTAGACCAGCTCATTGATGGCTCTCTGTGGAAGGATCAGCTGCTTCTTCACCAGCTGCCAGACAATCTTGTCTGACTTGTTGAGGGGTACCTTCACCACAGCGGATCCCCTTAGGATGAACGAGATGCAGGGGATCCGGAAAGTGATCAGGCTGTTTATCTTCTGCCATGTTGCTAGCAAGGAGGCGTCAATATTGGTGGCATCCTGCAAGATCTTCTGGATGGTGTCCTCAGGTGTTTGCCAAACACGGAAACCCATTGGCGTGCCAAGGTACTGGTATACCTGCAACTCTGCCAGGGGGATGATGGATTCGCCCTGGATCTGGGACCCTGTTGTCTCCACCGAGTCCCTTTTGCTGCCATCGATGTGGAGAGATGTGCACTTCTTTGCATTGAAGCGGAGCCCCATCCAGTCGGCAGCTCGACTGGTGGCATCTAGCATATGTTGGAGATTCTCTGGGTCGTCCGCGGTCAGGACCAGGTCATCCGCGTAAGCCAGGATGCTCACCCTCTCACCGTGGAGGTTGAAGCCATCTGTGCCATTGGAGATCACTCGCAGCAATGGCTCCATGGCGAGGTTAAAGATGATGGGACTGAGGGAACAGCCCTGCTTAGCTCCGCTCTGGATCGGGATCTCGGCCTTTTCCCCTTTGACCGAGCGAATGGTGGTGCTGCATCCCTCGTACACCTCTGGCATCCCAAACTCCTAGAGCGTGACAAAGATGTGGTGGTGGGGCATGGACTCAAAGGCGTTAACAAGGTTGAGCCACACTACTGTGCACTGCCTCCATGCCCTTCTGGCCATTTCAATGGTGGTTTGGAGGACAAAGTTGTGTTCATAGCAGCCCTCGCAGGACATGAAGCCTTTCTGGGTGGAGCTGATGGCTCCCCTGCTCACCGACCACTCATAGATACTAAGGTCAGAAGGGACCATTCTGATCATCTAGTCCGACCTCCTGCACAGCACAGGCCACAGAATCTCACCCACCCACTCCTACCAAAAACCTCACCTATGTCTGAGCTATTGAAGTCCTCAAATCGTGGTTTAAAGACTTCAAGGAGCAGAGAAGCCTCCCTTAAGTGACCCGTGCCCCATGCTACAGAGGAAGGTGAAAAACCTCCAGGGCCTCTCCAATCTGCCCTGGAAGAAAATTCCTTCCCGACCCCAAATATGGCGATCAGCTGAACTCTGAGCATATGGGCAAGATTCACCAGCCAGATACTACAGAAAATTCTTTCCTGGGTAACTCAGATCCCATCCATCCAATATCCCATCTCAGGGGATTTGTCCTATTAACCCTGAATATTTAAAGATCAATTACTTACCAAAATCACATTATCCCATCATACCATGTCCTCCATAAACTTATCGAGTAGAGTCTTAAAACCAGATAGATCTTTTGCCCCCACTGCTTCCCTTGGAAGGCTATTCCAAAACTTCACTCCTCTGATGGTTAGAAACCTTCGTCTATTTTCTGGTCTAAACTTCCTGGTGGCCAGTTTATACCCATTTGTTCTTGTGTCCACATTGGTGCTGAGCTTAAATAATTCCTCTCCCTCTCCTGCATTTATCCCTCTGATATATTTATAGAGAGCAATCATATCTCCCCTCAACCTTCTTTTAGTTAGGCTAAACAAGCCAAGCTCCTTAAGTCTCCTTTCATAAGACAAGTTTTCCATTCCTCGGATCATCCTAGTAGCCCTTCTCTGTACCTGCTCCAGTTTGAATTCATCCTTTTTAAACATGGGAGACCAGAACTGCACACAGTATTCTAGGTGAGGTCTCACCAGTGCCTTGTATAATGGTACTAAAACCTCCTTATCCCTACTGGAAATGCCTCTCCGGATGCATCCCAAAACCGCATTAGCTTTTTTCACAGCCATATCACATTGGCAGCTCATAGTCATCCTATGATCAACCAATACTCCAAGGTCCTTCTCCTCTTCTATTACTTCTAATTGATGCATCCCCAACTTATAACTAAAATTCTTGTTTTTAATCCCTAAATGCATAACCTTACACTTCTCACTATTAAATTTCATCCTATTAGTATTACTCCAGTTTACAAGGTCATCCAGATCCTCCTGTATAATATCCCGATCCTTCTCTGAATTGGCAATACCTCCCAGCTTTGTATCATCTGCAAACTTTATTAGCACACTCCCACTTTTTGTGCCAAGGTCAGTAATAAAAAGATTAAATAAGATTGGTCCCAAAACTGATCCCTGAGGAACTACATTGGTAACCTCCCTCCAACCTGACAGTTCGCCTTTCAGTAGGACCCGTTGCAGTCTCCCCTTTAACCAATTCCTTATCCATCTTTTGATGTTCATATTGATCCCCATCTTCTCCAATTTAACTAATAATTCCCCATGTGGCACGGTATAAAATGCCTTACTGAAATCTAGGTAAATTAGATCCACTGCATTTCCTTTATCTAAAAAATTGGTTACTTTTTCCAAAAAGGAGATTAGGTTGGTTTGGCATGATCTACCTTTTGTAAAACCATGTTGTATTTTGTCCCATTTACCATTAACTTCAATGTCCTTAACTAATTTCTCCTTCAAAATTTTTTCCAGGACCTTGCATACTACAGATGTCAAACTAACTGCCCTGTAGTTCCCCGGATCACTTTTTTTTTCCTTTCTTAAAAATAGGAACTATATTAGAAATTCTCTAATCATTCGGTACTACTCCTGAGTTTAGAGATTCATTAAAAATTCTTGCTAATAGGCTTGCAATTTCAGGTGCCAATTCCTTTAATATTCTTGGATGAAGATTATCTGGGCCCCCCGATTTAGTCCCATTAAGCCGTTTGAGTTTCGCTTCTACCTCAGATATGGTAATATCTACCTCCATATCCTCCTTCCCATTTGTCATGCTACCATTATCCCTAAGCTCCTCTTTAGCCTTATTCAAGACTGAGGCAAAGTATTTGTTTAGATATTGGGCCATGCCTAGATTATCTTTAACCTCCACTCCATCCTCCGTGTATAGCGGCCCCACTCCATGATCCTCAATGCCAGGCAGCTGGCATAGAACTTGTACGTCATGGAGCAGAGCGAGATAGGCCTCCAGTTGCTGGGGTCATCCTGCTCACCCTTCTTGCACACCAGTACCGTCATGGCCTTCTTCCAGGAGCTGGGAGTCTGGCAGAATCGCTTGCACTGGTTGAAGAGCGTGGCAAGGACCAGGCAGCTGTGATCTTGCTTTTTTAGGAGTTTGTAGGGGATGCCATCTTTCCCAGGAGCTGTGTTTTTCATTTTTGAGAGTCTGGCCATCACTTCCTTGTGTGTATAGTCAGTTTTCAGGAGTGGCTGAGTGGCTGCTGCCTGAGCGGTTGCTTCTGGAGCGTGAGATCTCTTGTAGGCACTGTCCCGCAGAATGGACTTGGGGACAGTGCTGGGCCATTTGGCGATGAAGGCCCGGTGCTTTGGTGTGGCTGTGGGGCTGGTTCCTCCAGTAACGTCTGGAGTTTGTAGGGTGATCTGGGGCATGGTGCTGGCTCCTCCAGTGGCTGGAGCTCACAGGGTGGTCTGAGGTGGGGCTCTGACTCCTCTGGCTGCTGGAGCTTGTAGGGTGGTCTGAGGTGTGGCTCTTTCTCCTCCAGCTATTGGAGTTTCCAGGGCAGTCTGAGGGGTGGCGCTGGCTCTTCTGGCGACAGGATCTCAAGCAGCTATGCGCAGTGGGGCGCTGATCCTTCTGGGGATGGGGACGTGTTGGACAGGTGACGAGGTAGCACTGAGTTGTCTCAGTATGGAGATTTGCTTGGCGACATGAGAAGGTGAGACAGGCCTCCTGCTGAGGAGGACCTGAGTGATGTTCCCCGAGGCAGCAAGTACCTTCTCGATTGCAGCACCCCATTGCGCTGGCCTGGCAATGGGGGCAGGCTTCTTGACGGCAGCTTGCAAGGTGGCTTTTCTTTGTTCAGGCTCAGGAGAAGCGGGCCGGCATGCAGCAGGAGGGCTGGGAGCCGGAGTAGGAGACTGTGTTGTTCCCTTGAGGCGTTTCCTGCAGGCGACTTGGTGCATCTTGCATTGCCTCTGTGTCTCAAAGGGCAGGCTGCAGAGTGCACAGCTGAAGGTGACCCGCTTGCTGTGGCATCTCTTCAGGTGCCTGGTGACGCCACCGAGGAGTTGATAGGTTCCGGGCGGAGAGCAGATGGGGCGGATGAGCATGTCCGCAGCGAGGGGGTACTGCAGTTAGATGGTGTCCTCATTACTTTGCAGAGAGGGGGGGTTCCAGCAGCATCATTGGTATTGCTGGCTGGTTCATCCTGGTGTGGGTGGGTGGCGTCGAGAGGTCCGGCTGGGCGGGCATCTGGCAAGGTCCTGGGGTCCCTCTGGTTGGTTTCTGAGGCTGGGCAGGCATCTGGCGAGGCGCTGGTGACCCTCTGGGTGGTCTCTGGAGAGATGCTGGTCCCGTCTATGGAGATTCCTCTCTTGATGGTGTGTAGAGCAGCGACAGCACCACCAGCGTCAGGGACCTGGGCAGCTGCAGGGATGGGAGGTGGTCACCTCAGAGCATCTTTCAGCTGTAGAGTGGGGGGGCTCTCCATTGGTGGTTGATGTTGCTGGAAAGTGGGGGGGCTCTCTGTTGGCAGCTGCTGTAAGGCGGGGGGGCTGTCCCTCGGCGGCTGGTGCTGCTGGGGAGTGGGCGGGATGTTCCTTCTAGTTGTGATGTCCCGAAAGGCCGGTCTCAAGATGCAGGATCTTACTGGAACAGCATCTCGGAGGGGGTCCTTCGAGCAGCCACCGTTCTTCCCCTTGGTGCTGCTGGTCTGCAATGTCCTGGAGGCACCTAGGATCTTCTTTGTAGTCATTGTCCAAGAGACCTTCTGTGGAGCAGCAGCAGTGGTGGTACACGGTGCAACTGGGGATGTCTCAGGAGCAGAGAGAGGATTTCCTTCCAAAGTAGCAGCAGCAGACTAAATCTTCAAAGCAGCATCACTTTTTTCAGAAATGGCAGCAGGAGAATCCATCTTCAGAGCAGGTATTGCAAGTGTTCATCAAAAGAGATTAAACTGATAAAAACAGATACTACACTTGATCTGAGCTCCAAGGAGCCGAGAAGCAATGCCGACAATCTCTGACACACACACTCACCCCTCCGCTTTCTACCTCACTGTGACGAGCTCCCAGCCACACAAGAAACACCATAAGTAGGTAACTCTAAGTGAGGCTCACTTCCTCGAAATGATGCCAGTGGAAGAATTCAAAGCAAGAACCCTTAGCTCACCGTTCTGTTCAAAGACAGTTCCCTGTACACTTCTAATTTGCACAAACCCACCCATTGACCTGTGACTAGCAATCTCTCCCTGTTAACTCTTACAGCAAAACAGGGCAAAGAAAGCCTATGCAAGCGCTATACTGCAGCCCCAATGCTCTTTTCGGCTCCTTCCCACAGAACTCCCTCAAACATGCAGTCAGTTGCATCAAATCAGTTCCTTGCCATTGGAGGGCCTCAGGCATTGGTGCCCCTCAGTTCCTCTGAGGTGATCAGCTGGTTTCTTCTGGCCTTAAACGTTAGGAATTGGACTCAAAGGGCCACAACCTTCCTCCTCTTCTGCTCCTAGGAACTATCCTTTGTCTGGGGGAAACATTTATAGAGATTGTTTCCTAAGTTAAAACAGTGGCGTTCTCCCAACGGGAAAGGGATGGGAAATTTCTCTTCTGTGGGGAGACGAGGGAAAGCCATGCAAACCATGCAATCAGTTCTGGAAGGTATACTAAGGAGACGGTGTAAGAACCTCCTCAGAATAGACTTAGAAAGCCACTGTTGAACTGACCTACAAACAATGACAAAGGAAAATCTGCAAGAGCAGCCTTTCAACTGAGAGGCCTAATAATAAGATAGGTTTCAGAGTAGCAGCCGTGTTAGTCTGTATTCGCAAAAAGAAAAGGAGTACTTGTGGCACCCTTCTAGACTAACAAATTTATTTGAGCATAAGCTTTTGTGAGCTACAGCTCACTTAATCGGTTGCATCCAATGAAGTGAGCTGTAGCTCACAAAAGCTTATGCTCAAATAAATTTGTCAGTCTCTAAGGTGCCACAAGTACTCCTTTTCTTTTTTCTAATAATAAGATGTTACTTATAACTAACCAAAGAGTTACAAATGACTCAAAGCCAAACTCTTAGTAGAAACCAAATGGTAACAGAGACAATACCGTATTTCTTTGCTGCTCTTCAAGCATGATATTCTCCCCATCGGGAGGTCCACTGTTCCTGGAGGTTCAGTACTGCAATAATAGGGTAATGTGTGCAGTGGATGGAGCCAGTTGCTATTCCATCTTCCGAATCCAAAAATCAGTTGAATAGATAGACCTCAGATAGAGGAAGTCTCAGTTATTAAAGTGACAGGAACAGATTTAACATTTGTATTTAAGCTAGTTCTCTGCATATAATGCTTAAATTATCCAAAAATAGCCCATTTGGTTTAAAAAGTCAGAAAAGGCACATCCCCCATAATCTGATACTTGGTGATCTCTAAGTATAGAACACCCAAGCAATTTGCGGATTGTGACCTGCTCCTAAACAGTCTGCCCTGAGGTTGGCACTCACAGTTACAAGCTGCTCCAGATGGCTCAAGCCCTCTCATGGATCAGTAACTGGTTAGCAGATAGGAAAGAAAGGGTAGGAATAAATAGTCAGTTTTTACAATGGAAAAGGGTAAATAGCAGTTCTAGGCAGCACTTTATACCACCTGGCAGATACCCTGCAATTACCTAGCACTGCCGTCCCCAAACCCTCGCCCTTTCCCCCGCGGTTTGACAGTAGATTTGATTTCTTTTGTGCTGCCCCCAAGTGGCCCAGAGCTGGGTGAGGCAGGTATCCTTGTTATGGGGATTACAGTAGCACAATCGGGCCCCACACAGGGATCAGGGCCCTGTTCTGTGGGTGCTGGATGCACGCCTCAACTGAGGGGCAGCTATTGGGGGAAGATGGGAGCTGGGCACTGGGGGAGGTGCAGCTGGAGCTTGCAGCACCAGGGAAGGCTGTTCCAGCAGCCAGAGGCAGTGGAGGTCTGGGGAGGAGATTCTCCTGCCCTTCTGCCCCTCCTGGGGTGAAGAGCAGGGCCCAACCCTTTGGTATTTGCCCTAATTAGCCCCATAGCAAAGGGGCACCACAGATCCCTGGATTATCCAGATCAACCAAGCAAACCAACAGTGCAGGATCCATGGGTAAATAGCACTGGAATGGCTTACCTAGGAAGGTGGTGGAATCACCTTCATTAGAGTTTTTTAAGGTCAGGCTTGACAAAGCCCTGGCTGGGAGGAATTAGTTGGGGATTGGTCCTCCTTTGAGCAGGGGGTTGGTCTAGATGACCTCCTGACATCCCTTCCAGCCCTAATATTCTATGATTCTATGTTAGTTTGAATGTTCCCAGGAAAGCTCAGATGTGGATTGGCATCTCCCAAAGACCATTGTCTGTTCAGTCTTTCTTGACTGGGCACTTACTGAGAATAGTCCTTTCTCAAGAAGCTGACCAGATGCATCACTGAGACGACTTGGAATCAGATACATTTGAGATACAAGTACATAGCCCATATTCATATCTTCAACTACAAAAATGTTACACACATACAGCTAGCATAATTATAACCTGCAAATCATAACCATGTCATCGACTCCTCACACGCCAACCTTTGTACAATATTTGCTGTAAATATATAACAGTGGTGGCAACAATGATCTATTTGGCCCCAGTTCATATTAATAACGTCACAGCAGCCTACAGGGAAGTGGGAGGGAGGCAGTCTTCGAGCTGGCATGGCTCGTCTGTTTCTCCCTTGCTGCTTGGTAGAAGCGGGAAGGGAGCGAAACGTGCCCGGCTGAAGGTTTTTGACTTGGCCTCGAGGATTAAGCCCGAGCCCCTGGCATGGCTCTTGGGAGATGGGTTTCTGACTCGCATCCAGCTTGCTCTGTGGGCCACCAGCTGAACCCACTGAGGCCAAGAGGGATGGTTTTGAGGTGGCAAAAAGGGAGACTTTGAGGCTCCCAGCACATCTTGAGAAGCAAAGAAATAGCATGGGATTACCACCGTCCCTCGGTGGGCTCGAACCGCCATGTTTTTGGTTAACAGCTAAATATGCTCACCCATTGCACCACAGAGACACCCAGAGACATGGCTGCTCTTAGCCAGACTGTGCAACCTGCACATCTGCTGCCCACACTAGACCTTGCAAGGTGCTAGTCCGGACAGGACTGGATTCACCATGGCACCAATGGCTCCATGGCTCTGGACTCAAGCTCAGATGGGGCCCATAACACTCGTTTCCTTCCCTCTCACAGGGCTGCAGAAGTGGAGCCTCGGAGCAGCAGGGATACAGCCTGGGAGCTGAGGGCCCCTAGGAGCTGTAGTTCCTTGGCCAGCTCCCTGCCTACAGAGCCAGCCCTGGAACAGGGAAGGAACTACATTTCCCAGCATTTCCTTGGCACTATCCACAGGAAAGGGAGCGGGAGGGAATGGGGAACCTGAGACCTCATGTGCTGTAGCTTGCTGGCAATGGGGAGCTGGCTGCTCAAAGGGGGTGGTGCTGTGAATGGGGAACAAGTGTGCCCAAGGAGTAGAAGGCTTTGGTCTGGATATCACCCTCAAAGACTTCCCCAGGTTGGATGAGGGATGCTGGTGTGACCTTGCCTGGCCACCCCCAAACAAGGAACCGGGTGGACAGTGCCCCTCTCTGTCTGAAGCCTAGCAAGGGAGGTCTGTGGATCCCACAAGAAGTTAAAATGATAAGTAAGGGAGGGGAGTCTCTACTAGAGAACCTGGGCAGCTGTAGATACAGTACCAGGCCTGTAGGAGGATTTCCATTCTGAGCCAGGGAAGCAGAAATTGGCTTTTCCTTTCTAGATTTATCCAATATTCAGAAAGGGAATTGAGCACCTGCCTTCCACACTGGAACACTCTCAAAATTCAGGAGTGCTCAAGCTCAATTTGGGCTACTGTTACTTCATTTCTCCCCAATCAAATATGCTGATCCACTGAAATGTGCTGTGGAAGAAGTAGGATAAAACTGAACAAATGCTGGCATCTCCCCAGTGCTAACTCGGACTGGTATTGCTATTTTTAACAGCCATTGTCATTTGTTTTAGTTTTGTTTGTTGAAAGAGAAGACATTAATATTGCACTGGCAAATTCCCCACAGAAACAAAGAGTGGAAGAAAAGAATAACAAAGGCACCTCAACTTTTCCTCCTTTATGTAGGACAGTTATCATATGGATCCAGATAGCCTCCAATCACACATGCTGAAAATTGTTCCACTTTAACGCAGTTCTGTAACCCTGCAGGGACCAGTCCTGACTGTGTTCTGTGCATATCCAAAATTCCTCCTGAATTCAGAAGGGCCTTGCTTTTGTGACCATACTACCTGATATTTTCAGCCCTTGGAAGGTTCCTAAAAGAAGAATTTTAATTAAAGAAAAGGTAAAAGAATCACCTCTGTAAAATCAGGATAGTAAATACCTTACAGGGTAATCAGATTCAAAACATAGAGAATCCCTCTAGGCAAAACCTTAAGTTGGAAAAAGACAGAAAAACAGGACTATACATGCCATTCAGCACATCTTATTTTACCAGCCATTAAACGAAAGGAAATCTAATGCCTTTCTAGCTCGATTACTTAGTAACTAACAGTTGTAAGGCTGCATTCCTGATCTGTTCCCCGCAAAGGCACCATAGACACAGACAGACCCTTTGTCCCCCCTCCCTCCACTTTTGAAAGTATTTTGTCTCCTCATTGGTCATTTTGGTCAGGTGCCGGCAAGGTTATCTTAGCTTCTTAACCCTTTACAGGTGAAAGGGCTTTGCCTCTTATCAGGAGGGATTTTATAGCACTGTGTACACAAAAGGTGGTTATCCTTCCCTTTATTTTTATCACAGCCCACTTGGAGATGTCTTCCCCCAAAATATCTCCCCCCGCAAGCCCTACATACCCCATTTCCTGGGGAGTCTTGAGAATAAAATCCTCACAATTGGTTACAAAATCATCAAAGACCCAAACCCTTGGATCTTGGAACAATGGAAAAATCAGTCATGTTCTTAAAAGAAGGAATTTATTAAAAAAAAAAAAGAAAGGTAAAAATCATCTCTGTAAAATCAGGATGGCAAATACTTTACAGGGTATTCAGATTCAAAACATAGTGGATCCCCCTCTGGGCAAAACCTTAAAGTTACAGAAAACAGGAATAAACCTCCCTCTTAACACAGGGAAAATTCACATAAAACAAAAGATAAACCAATCCGCCTTGCCTGGCTTACCTATTCTGGTTGCAATATTGGAGACTTGGATTAGGATGGGTTGGAGAAGATGGATTTCTGTCTGGCCTCTCTCAGTCCCAAGAGAGAACAACTCCTAAACAAAGAGCACAAAACAAAAGTCTTCCCCCTCCACCCAAGATTTGAAAGTACCTTGACCCCTTATTGGTCCTTTGGGTCAGGTGCCAGCCAGGTTAGCTGAGCTTCTTAACCCTTTGCAGGTAACCAGATGTTGCCTCTGGCCAGAGGGATTTTCTAGCACTGTAAACAGAAAGGTGGTTACCCTTCCCTTTATATTTATGACAGTGACCGTACAACCTGATATTTTCAGCCCTTGTAAGTGAAGCAAGTTTACATTTAGTAATTGGGCAGAAAGTAAGTTGGTACTGAATGCTCCACTTTCTTGCCGATATGCTGCTGCAGCTTTTTTTACCAGTACGCCGTACCAGCCCCTACCGGCTTACTTTCATCTCTGACCCCGGGGTAGTAACATTGCAAAGGAGGAAAACCTGAGACACAGAGAGCAGCAGGGAGTTGTCTGAGGTCACACAGTGAATAGCACACACGTCTCCTGGCTCCCTGGCCTCTGTTCTGGCCACTAGACAACACTACCTGTGCTCGGCTGCCTAGGGGTTTGGTGTGGGGATACAGCTTTAAAGGGTATGGGCCATATCCTCAGCTGGTGTAAATCAGTGTATCTCCACTCACACAAGTTTAGAGCAGCCAAGGATCTGACCCAATATGCAGAGTTGGATTGAAAACTGAGAGAAGGTGTTAAGACACTTGCTCATACAAGCACCTTCATTCCCTTCTCACGGGAGGATGAAACAGCCCTATGGCAAGGGGATGGAATTAGCCCCAAGAGGGGAATCCTTTTGGTCCTCCCTGGCTGGAAGAGTCACGCAGGGACACGATTGAGGTGCTTTGTCAGAGCTGTGAGAATGAGTGCTGGGCTCAGTAAGCAGTGAGTGTGAACATAAAAAGAAAAGGAGGACTTGTGGCACCTTAGAGACTAACAAATTTATTTGAGCATAAGCTTTCGTGAGCTACACCTCACTTCATCCGATGCATTCGTGAGCTGTAGCTCACGAAAGCTTATGCTCAAATAAATTTGTTAGTCTCTAAGGTGCCACAAGTACTCCTTTTCTTTTTGCGAATACAGACTAACAAGGCTGATACTCTGAAACCTGTCAGTGTGAACATAGTTGACGGTCCTGGGAGAGAGGAGAACCCAGCTGGAAAAAGGAAGAAATTCAGCTATTGTCGCAGGCTCAAACCACCATCCTTTGCGTTAGCAGCAGAACACACTGACGCAATGCACCACAGAGATCCAAGGCTGCTGTTATTAACACTGCTGGACATCTGCCTGCTAATGCTAGAGGTCGCAAGGCACTAGTCTGGATGCTGGGGGCTGGGGGCTGTGGGTGCAGACCCAGCAGAGGGGTGCAGTGGCAGCATCCTTGGCCCATAACCCAGAGGTTGATGGATCGAAACCATCCTCTGCTAGGCAGGTGGTTGTTTCTTTTGCTCTGGGCCTTCAAGCAAGCTGGCAACCACTAGAGCCCCAAGAGCCTCGGCCATGAGGCCAGAGGTGGCTGAGGCGGGGGCCTGCCAGGGAGCCCCCCTGCTCCTCTGGCTGCCTGGGCTGAAGGCAAGAGGCCTGTGTGTGGTGAAGGCTCCTGTCCCGGCATGAGGCAGCCGCGCTTCCTCATCCCCTTCTCCCACCCGCACCGGCAGGCGGCTGCTGTGGGAGAACATGAGGGAGGCTCTCAGGACGCTCGGCAGCTCTGTGTGTGACTATCAGGGGAAAGAGCCACAGCTCCTGACTCGACCTGCCATTGACTCGCGGGGCTCTGTGCTCCGTCAGCTGGGGCGGGCCAGGATGAGGCCGTGACTCAGGCTGGGGCAGCATGGCCGTGCTTCCCTGACGAGGCATGAGGCAGGCCAAGAGCTCTGCACAGCCAACGGGGAAGTGGAAGGGATGCGTCTTCAGCTGGCGCGTCTCATCTGTTTCTCCCTTGCCACCGGGCGGAGGTGGAAAGGGAGCGAAACGTACCCGGCTGAAGCTTTTGCACTTGGATTAAACCTGAGTCCGCAGCGTGGCTGCTCAGAGACGGGCTTTTGTGGTGCGGCCCCCACACTCTTCCAGTCAGCAGGTGAACCCACTGTGTCCAAGAGGGACACTCTCAAGGTGGCAAAAGGGGGACTTCAAGGCTCCCAGCAGAACTTGAGGAGCCCACAGAGCCTTCAGTGGCATCCCTGGGGGAGCATAACCCCCCCCTTTCCATTAACAGCTGAACTCACTGACCCATGACACCACAGAGACACCTACCAGCAGCTGGTTTGCCAGGGCCACTGCCCAGCTCCCTGCACCATTCCCTGCCCATGCCAGAGCTCACAAGGCACTAGCCTGGAGTCAGGGCTGCTTGGAGCTGCTGAAGAAAAGCCAGCAGCATGACACAGAGGAACCGTGCTGCGCTCATAGCACACAGGTCGATGAATCAAAACCCTCTTCTGCCAGCACCGGCCTCCTTCTTCTTCTTGCACTTGGCCTTCAAGCGAGGGGCTGCTGGAACAGAGCCAAGAGTTCAACCAGGCTCAACCTGATTCAACCAGGATTTCAACAATTTCCATCCCACTATCAATCTCAGCCTGGACCAGTACACACAAGTGATCGACTTCCTAGACACTACGGAGCTAATAAGCGATGGTCACATAAACACCACCCTATACCGGAAACCTACTGACCACTATTGCTACCTACACGCCTCCAGCTTTCATCCAGACTCCACCACATGATCCATTGTCTACAGGCAAGCTCTACGATACAACCACATTTGCTCCAACCTCTCAGACAGAGACAAACATCTACAAGATCTCTATCAAGCATTCTTACAAGTACAATACCCACCTGCTGAAGTGAAGAAACAGATTGACAGAGCCAGAAGAGTACCCAGAAGTCACGTACTACAGGACAGGCCCAACAAAGAAAGTAACAGAACGCCACTAGCCATCCCCTTCAGCCTCCAACTAAAACCTCTCTAACGCATCATCAAGGATCTACAACCTATCCTGAAGGACGACCCATCACTCTCACAGATCTTGAGGGACAGGCCAGTCCTTGCTTACAGACAGCCCCCCCAACCTGAAGCAAATACTCACCAGCAACCACACAACAGAACAACTAACCCAGGAACCTATCTTTGCAACAAAGCCCGTTGCCAACTCTGTCCACATTTCTATTCAGGGGACACCATCATAGGGCCTAATCACATCAGCCACACTATCAGAAGCTCGTTCACCTGCGCATCTACCAATGTGATATATGCCATCATGTGCCAGCAATGCCCCTCTGCCATGTACATTGGTCAAACTGGACAGTCTCTACGTAAAAGAATGAATGGACACAAATCAGATGTCAAGAATTAGAACATTCAAGAACCAGTTGGAGAACACTTCAATCTCTCTGGTCACTCGATTAAAGACCTAAAATTTGCAATTCTTCAACAAAAAAAACTTCAAAAACAGACTCCAATGAGAGACTACCGAATTGGAATTAATTTGCAAACTGAATACAATTAACTTAGGCTTGAATAGAGACTGGGAGTGGATTGGTCATTACACAAAGTAAAACTATTTCTACATGTTTATTCCCCCCCACACCCCCCAGTGTTCCTCAGACGTTCTTGTCAACTGCTGGAAATGGCCCACCTTGATTATCACTACAAAAGATTCCCCCCGTCCCACTCTCCTGCTGGTAATAGCTCACCTTATGTCATCACTCTTGTTACAGAGTGTATGGTAACACCCATTGTTTCATGTTCTCTCTGTATATAAATCTCCCCACTGTACTTTCCACCAAATGCATCCGATGAAGTGAGCTGTATCTCACGAAAGCTTATGCTCAAATAAAGTTCTTAGTCTCTAAGGTGCCACAAGTCCTCCTTTTCTTTCACTTAACAACAGAGTTCCCACTGCAAAATAGCTAGAAGTCCCTTCATAGTCTCTGCTAAACAAAACAACATTGTGCAGAACCAGGAGCAGCCCTGCTGTGCCGTTAGGAAGGCCAGCAGTAGAATCAGCAAATCAATCTAGGATTCTGTGCTTACACTTAGTAGTTACCAAATGTGATAAAAGAAAGGAGGGGCAAGTAGCTCCCTTTTTTTTGGACACCCACCCAGGCAATAGCTATGAAATCCCTCTTAGTAGCTGTTCTCTAATTGCTCTACTTGTAAAGGGTTAAAAAGTCTCACTGCTATGCATAGGTAAAAGAAAGTGAGTGGACACCTTGCCAAAAGAGCCATTGGGAAGGCTAGAACTTTTTTAAATGGAGAAAAGACTCTCCTTTTGTCTGTCTGTTGTTGTTCTCCCAGGGAGAGGCGGCCAGGGCAGGAGCTATGCTGTAAGAAGCTTGGGCCAGAATTTCCCACACTTGGAGCACTGATAGGGTCTCTCTCCAGTGTGGATCCTCTGATGATCCTCTTATCCTCTGATAAATGATCTGGAGGATGGTGTGGATTGCACTCTCAGCAAATTTGCGGATGATACTAAACTGGGAGGAGTGGTAGATACGCTGGAGGGGAGGGATAGGATACAGAAGGACCTAGACAAATTGGAAGATTGGGCCAAAAGAAATCTAATGAGGTTCAATAAGGATAAGTGCAGGGTCCTGCACTTAGGATGGAAGAATCCAATGCACCGCTACAGACTAGGGACCGAATGGCTCGGCAGCAGTTCTGCGGAAAAGGACCTAGGGGTGACAGTGGACGAGAAGCTGGATATGAGTCAGCAGTGTGCCCTTGTTGCCAAGAAGGCCAATGGCATTTTGGGATGTATAAGTAGGGGCATAGCGAGCAGATCGAGGGACGTGATCGTTCCCCTCTATTCGACACTGGTGAGGCCTCATCTGGAGTACTGTGTCCAGTTTTGGGCCCCACACTACAAGAAGGATGTGGATAAATTGGAAAGAGTACAGCGAAGGGCAACAAAAATGATTAGGGGTCTAGAGCACATGACTTACGAGGAGAGGCTGAGGGAGCTGGGATTGTTTAGTCTGCAGAAGAGAAGAATGAGGGGGGATTTGATAGCTGCTTTCAACTACCTGAAAGGGGGTTTCAAAGAGGATGGCTCTAGACTGTTCTCAATGGTAGCAGATGACAGAACGAGGAGTAATGGTCTCAAGTTGCAATGGGGGAGGTTTAGATTGGATATTAGGAAAAACTTTTTCACTAAGAGGGTGGTGAAACACTGGAATGCGTTACCTAGGGAGGTGGTAGAATCTCCTTCCTTAGAGGTTTTTAAGGTCAGGCTTGACAAAGCCCTGGCTAGGATGATTTAACTGGGACTTGGTCCTGCTTTGAGCAGGGGGTTGGACTAGATGACCTTCTGGGGTCCCTTCCAACCCTGATATTCTATGATTCTATGATTCTATGTCTAATAAGGTGTGAGCGCTGAGTGAAAGTTTTCCCCAGGGGCAGCATTCATAGGGCTGCTCCCCCCTTTGTGGATTCCCTGATGTCTAATACGATGAGAGCTGTGAGTGAAGGTTTCCCACACTCACAACATTCATAGGAAGAAAAGGAGTACTTGTGGCACCTTGTGGATCCTCTGATGTCTAATAAGGTGTGAGTGCCTACTGAACTTTTTCCCACCCTCAACACATGTGTTATTTCTCTCTCCCATGGGGATTCTCTGCTGGGCCATAGTTTCCTTGAGACATTTGTGAGTTCCTCGATAATAACCAGATTGACCAACTTTCTGCATTGGCTGTTTTCCCTGCCACCTCTCTGGAATGTGCTGACTCTCACAGGTTTAGGGTTTAAGGTGTCCCTCTCCTGTCCTCAGGCATGTGTCGCCTTCATGCCTCTGCATGCCACAAGCTCCCCAGCCTTTCCTCCCATCTGATTCTGTGCCCGTGAGGCCCTCTCAGCCCACCCGATCCCCACCCACCTCCTCCTCCATTTCCTCCCTCTGTCTGTGGGGCCCCTCCCCGCCCAATGCCCCCGATATCCCATTCAACCCACCACAACCTGTCCCATCCCTGGACCCCTCCACTGTCCCACCCAGTCCACTGTAACCCTCCCCCAGCCCCTCCCCCATCTGTCAGGACCCTTCAGCACCTCCCCCTAGTTCACCCTAACCCTTCTTCTTAGCTACAGGCCCCACAACATCCCAGCTCCCCTTTCCCCCCAACCCTCTGTCTCCCCCCCTCCCTTCTGGGGATCCCTCAGCCCCACTTCCCTCCCTAAATGACGTCCAGTGGGAAGCCAGGACAACAGGGTGGGGCGGCAAGTGGTGGCCAGACTAACTCAGGATCCACCTCAACTTCTTCCCTGTGCCACTGGCCCCTAGTCCATTTCCACCACCAGGTCAACCCGGGAACCAAGGCAGGAATGGGGTGAGGAAGCAAGTCAAGCTGAGCAAGGCGGGCAAAAGTGAGTCTTCCCTTCATGGGCCTCTCATAATGACGTCCTTTTTGTGTGCACAGCTGACAAAAACATCCCGGACAGAGAAGCAGGAGGCCAAAGGGTGCTATAAGGCTGCTGAAGTAGCTCAGTTGGGAGAGCATTAAACTGAAGATCTAAAGGTCCCTGGTTCAATCCTGGGCTTTGACAGGCCCTGGTCTCCCTCTTTGTGCAGGGATGGCTTGTTTTCTGGGAGCACTCTCAGTTGGATCCCCTCAGAACCAACATTGTTACAGTGGCACAGGAGCACAGCCCTTCCCTGATGCTACAGGCAGAAGCAATTAGAATGCAAAAGGCAGCAAGTAAACTGCAACTTGAGCATGAACAAAGACTGGCAGAAACTGGATTGCAGGAACTAGAAGCTAAGTCCAATTCAAGAGAATAAAGGAACAACAGGAACTGCATCATGGAAAGCCAGCTCCACTCAACAGCAAAGATGGGGACAGAATTTGTCCAGTTTATAACAATGTTGGTATGCTACATTACGCGAAACAGTTTTCTGTATTGAACCCATTATGCTATGACCAGGGGGAGGGGGATTCTTACCTGGTGGGAAATAGCTGTTTGTCTGTGCAAGAAAGCAGTTTGTCTGTGAATGAAGTTTCTGAATGTCTGTCTAATGTCTCAGAAGTGAACCTGGAATTGGATCAAGCACAGAAAGATCTCAGTGGTCAGGAAAAGGTTTCTCAGGAGCAGGGCCAGCTCCAGGCATGAGCTTTCGAAGCAGGTGCTTGGGGCAGCATTGAGAATGGGGCATCAGTCCGTGTCCCATGGCAGCAATTCAGCGGCAGCCCCACTGCTCTTCGGGGCATGGAGGGAATTCAGCGGCGACTGCTTGGAACAGCAAAATTGGTAGAGCTGCCCCTGCTCAGAAGCAGATTAAAGTGGATGGTCAGGTGGAAGCCCTAACTGAGGAAGGAAAGGGCAGATTTTCGATGGGTGATGGATTTTTGGCTAGTACAGCTTGTAAAAGTGAACCTGAAAAGGGTAACTGTGATTTGCTGGAAATAGCTCAGTGTAGTGAGAAGAGCAGCAGTTTATCTGTGGGGAGTGGCAATGTGCCTTGTAAGGAAAGTTTGGATGAGCCTAGGCAGCCTTGTGAGCTGATGGCTTTATCCAGTCAGCAGTTTGGGAAGGCAAGGATAGTGAAAGATGAGTGTGTGGAGAATTGTAACAGTGAAGGAGATAGGTTTCAGAGTGGTAGCCGTGTTAGTCTGTATCAGCAAAAAGAACGAGGAGTACTTGTGGCACCTTACAGACTAACACATTTATTTTGGCATAAACTTTTGTGGGCTAAAACCCACTTCATCAGATGCATGGATTGGAAAATACAGTAGTAATATATATATATATATACAGCAATTCCTCACTTAACGTTGTAGTTATGTTCCTGAAAAATGCGACTTTAAGCGAAAGGATGTGAAGCAAATCCAATTTCCCCATAAGAATTAATGTAAATGGGGGGGGGGTGAGGTTCCAGGGGAAAAAAAAATTTGACAGACAAAAGGCTATATATATATGTATACACACACACACACACACACAGAGTATAATTTTAAATAAACAATATAATACTGTACACAGCAATGATGATTGTAAAGCTTTGTTGAGGTGGTGAAGTCAGAGGGTGGGATATTTCCCAGAGAATGCCTTACTACTAAATGATGAACTAGCAATTGGCTGAGCCCTCAAGGGTTAACACACTGTTGTTAATGTAGCCTCACACTCTACAAGGAAGCAGGAATGGAGGGACGGAGACAGCATGGCAAACAGAGACTCACTCAGTCACTGAGAGGAGAGAGAGAGAGAGAGAGAGAGAGAGTGTGTGTGTGTGTGTGAGAGAGAGAGAGAGAGAGAGAGGTGCATTTCCCCTTTAAGCAAGCTGACCCACTCTTAAGTACACTGCCTTGTTAAGTTAATCAGGAAGCTGAGACTACAGCTGTTGCTAGGAAGCTCCCTTCATCCTGAGCCCTGTCGTGTATCCCCCTGCTCTATAGAGATGGGGTAAGCAGAGTGCAGGAGTAAGTGGGAGGGGGACACCCTGACATTAGCCCCCCTCTCCCCCCCAGCAAGCACTGGGAGCAGTTCCAAGGCAGAGGGCAGGAGCAGCACATGGCAGTGCAGGAAGGGTCAGCTGAACTGCCAGCAATTGGTAGCCTGTTGGGCGGCTGCTACACAGGGAATTTAGGGGAGCGGGGAGCTGATAGAGGGGCTGCCGGTCCACCCTGGTTCCAAGCCCCCCCAGCTCACTCCAATGGGCTGCTCTTCCTGTGAGCAGTGGACAAAGCAGGCGGCTGCCAAACGACGTTATAAGGGAGCATTGCACAACTTTAAATGAGCATGTTCCCTAACTGATCAGCAACGTAACAATGAAACAACCTTAACTGGGATGACTTTAAGTGAGGAGTTTCTGTTCAGAGAACATGAAAAGATGGGGGTTGCTTTATGAGGAGGAGCATTACAGTGGGCTATTATCAGCAGGAGGAAAAATCACTTTTATAGTGTTAATCAGGATGGCCCATTTCAAACAGTTGACAAGAAGGTGTGAGTAACAGTAGGGGGGGAAATTAGCATGGGGAAATAGTTTTTAGTTTGTGTTATGACCCATCCACTCCTAATCTTTATTCAGGCCTAATTTGATGGTGTCCAGTTTGCAAATTAATTCCAGTTCTGCAGTTTCTTGTTGGAGTCTGTTTTTGAAGGTTTTTTGTTGAAGAATTGCCACTTTTAGGTCTGTAATTGAGTGTCCAGGGAGGTTGAAGTGTTCTCCAACTGTTTTTTGAATATTATAATTCTTGATGTCTGATTTGTGTCCATTTATTCTTTTGCATAGAGACTGTCCGGTTTGGCCAATGTACATGGCAGAGGGGCATTGCTGGCACATATCACATTGGTAGATGTGCAGGTAAATGAGCCCCTCATAGTGTGGTTGATGTGATTAGGTCCTATGATGGTGTCCCTTGAGTAGATATGTGGACAGAGTTGGCAATTGGGTCTGTTGCAAGGATAGGTTCCTGGGTTAGTGTTTTTGGTGTGTGGTTGCTGGTGAGTATTGGCTTCAGGTTGGGGGGCTGTCTGTAAGCAAAGACTGGCCTGCCTTCCAAGGTCTGTGAGAGTGAGGATCATCCTTCAGGATAGGTTGTAGATCCTTGATGATGCACTGGAGAGGTTTTAGTTGGGGGCTGCAGGTGATGGCTAGTGGTGTTCTGAAGGAAATGTGCCTGTATCTGTTGGGGGTATTGACTTGCCTATAGAGGGAGCTACCCCGATCTCCAAGCAGTTGTCTGTGAACAGCCCGTGTGCAGGGACAAGGGAAATGAGATCCCAAGCTGTGTGTCGGGTAAAGGTGAATGTGTCTCCAGCAATTCTTTGTCTGTGAAGCAGGCAGAAGGTGCCTTTCAGCCTGTAATGGTTGAGGGTAGTGCAGTTGTCTCAGAGTTGGTTCTGGATTCAACTAAAGCCCAGGAAGGGAGTGGTCCTAAGTTTGTGTCTGCTAGGGAGAATGGCACTGTAACTAGGTTGCATCCAGTTAGCGTCATGGCAAAATCCCAGGGGCCAAACAAATCTGGTTCTTGTATTTTGCCTATAGCTAGTGGGTGGTTGGAAAAGGATGTAGCTACTTGGTCTAATCAGGGTGATGTCCTAGCCAGGGCACAGGGAGAGCAGAAAGATGATTTGATTGTGTTACCTACTGACAATTTGACAACTTGTAGCAAGAAGAAAAAGATTCCTGAACTTGAGTGTGGCAAAGGGAATGAGAATGCTTCTATCTAGTGAGTCTGAGTTTGCCTGAAAGGGGATTGTGTAAGAATCCACCTGATGGGCCAGAGGTAGTCCTGAATGTGAGACTGAAAAAGAGTCTGTTGTTGCTCAGGGAATTGTTCCTTTAGAGCAAGGCCTAGGTGAAGAGGGTAAGGGCAGAATTTCTGTGGGGGATGAATTGTTGCTTAGAAAAGCCTAGGGAATGGAGTCCTCATGGTAATCTGTGCAAGCAGCTTGCTACGACTGAAGGGTGTGAAAGTGAGTTAATCAAGGAAGTTTCAGTTCCTAACAGCAAGAAATTTTCTGTCCTCAATGGATCCACTGACTTTCCTTTTGAAAGATCCAGTGTGGAGAGCTCTGAGAGGGTCTCCGATGGAGTAAAAGCTGTTAGGACTGTTTACATTTCTTATCACCAAGTGGCTGTGTTCGGCCAGCTTGTTGGGGAGACAATGGTGTTGGAACAGGAATGTCTCCATGCTGATTCTGTAAGTGAGCAGTCTGTGCTTCATGGGCTGAGGACAGATTTGGTTACTGGTGTTTCAAAGCAGAACAGTTTTATGGCTGAATGCTTAAGGATGCAGGGGAAAGCAAGCAAAGTCTCACCCTTGGACTTCTTGCATTTGTCTGGTATCTCTTTAAGACGGAGTCCAGCCTTAAAATAAAAACTGTTAAACAGGCTTCTGTCTGTGTGGGTGCAAATTACCTGATGACAGGGAGAAGAAAGTGTCATCGAAAGAAATAAGAGTGCCACCGGACTCCTTGTTGTTTTTGTGGATACAGACTAAGGCGGCTATCCCCTGATACAGGGAGAAGAAAGACTAGCTAATAGCTGGTAGCACAGAGAGCACACCCAATCAGCCAGTGAATTCTGTTAAGCAAAAGAAATCAGGTTTGATCCTTCAGGACAAGGAGGAAAGAGAAAACTTAATTTTGCCAAGGGAAGCCACAGGTTAACCCTAAAAGGCCAAAACCCCCATGGTATTAAGCCAAAGGTGTGGCATGAGAAGAATAATTGTAGCTGAACACCTGCAATGAGTTTATTGTTATTGCTGATGGTGATTTTTGAGACTAAAGTGTTGCTATTACCAAAAACTGTAAAAATGTACAATGTGCCTAATCTTTTGGAAAATCCCTTCAACGTGTTGAAAGTAATACATAAAAACACACTTTATGTGAAAAGGCCTTGTTATGCTGATGTTTCACAGTTAGTGCCTGTAAACAATAGTGGAACTTTTCACAGGGGAAAAGACATTCCACACTTGATGTGCTGTATGGAAAAGGCAAACTGAGGCACACTACCATATTGCTTACATGGCTAAATGCCAAGATTCATGTGCTATGAACAACATTAATATCTAAATTGACTTGATGTTAGTTGGCTTCCAAACATTTGCCAGAGCTTGTATAGAAAAAGTAGCGATTTTCTTTAACTCTTGGCAAGATCACAGAAGACATACAGGAACCATGCTGCAAGAACAGATCCAACCCACTATTGTTCTAACCAAGTTTTACCCTGAGTTTGTAAAGAGATGCAATCGTATTATTGAACATGACTTTGATAAACCGTTTCTGTTATACACTGGTATGGGCTTCTAACACAATACTAGCTGTACTGAGACAGAACCAAGGATGGGGAGCTATTGGGATGCAGTCAGTGATGTTTGTTTCATCCTTTCCTGTATCAATTTTTCATTGGGGGTGTGAGGTTATTGACATAATCTGTAACTGTTGCATCACTTTTGCAAGCACTGTTATATATTCGCAAAAAGAAAAGGAGGACTTGTGGCACCTTAGAGACTAACCAATTTATTTGACCATAAGCTTTCCTGAGCTACAGCTCACTTCATTGGATGCATTCAGTGGGAAATACAGTGGGGAGATTTATATACACACACAGAGAACATGAAACAATGGGTTTTTAATCA
>NC_050078.2:79970278-80021864 GCF_009764565.3 Dermochelys coriacea | reverse complement strand
GCTACGCCACCTCCCCTCCCCGCCCGCCCCATGCACCACAGCCCCCGCCCTGCCCCACGCTCCACAGCCCCCGCCCTGCCCACACCATCTACGCCTCCTCCCCGCCCCGCCCGCCCCATGCTCCACAGCCCCCTCCCTGCCCACACCAGCTACGCCTCCCTCCCCGCCCCCGCTCCACAGCCCCCGCCCTGCCCACACAGCTACGCCTCACCCCTCCCCGCCCGCCTCCACAGCCCCGCCCTGCCCACAAACAGCTACGCCTCCACCCCTCCCCGCTGACCACACCCTCCCACAGCCCCGCCCTGCCCACACTAGCTACGCCTCTTCCCCTCCCCGCCTGCCCCACGCTCCACAGCCCTGCATGACCCACACCAGCTACGCCTCCTCCCCCCGCCGCCCCCATGCTCCACAGTCCCCGGCCTGCCCACACCAGCTACGCCTCTCCCCTCTCCGCCCGGCCCGCCCATGCTCCACAGCCCCCGCCCTGCCCACACCAGCTAAGCCTCCTCCCCTCCCCGCCCGCCCCATGCTCCACAGCCCCCGCCCTGCCCACACCAGCTACGCCTCCACCCCTCCCCGCCCGCCCCACTCTCCACAGCCCCCGCCCTGCCCACACCAGCTACGCCTCCTCCCCCCCCCGCCCGCCCCACGCTCCACAGCCCCCGCCCTGCCCACACCAGCTACGCCTCCTCCCGTCCCCGCCCGACCCACCCTCCACAGCCCCCGCCCTGCCCACACCAGCTACGCCTCTTCCCCTCCCCGCCCGCCCCACGCTCCACAACCCCCGCCCTGCCCACATCAGCTACGCCTCTTCCCCTCCCCGCCCTGCCCCGCGCTCCACAGCCCCCGCCCTGCCCACACGAGCTACGCCTCCACCCCCCCTGCCCGCCCCACGCTCCACAGCCCCCGCCCTGCCCACACCAGCTACGCCTCCTCCCCTCCCCACCCACCCAACGCTACACAGCCCCCGCCCTGCCCACACCAGCTACGCCTCCTCCCCTCCCCACCCGCCCCACGCTCCACAACCACAGCCCTGCCCACATCAGCTACGCCTCCACCCCTCCCCGCCCACCCAACGCTACACAGCCCCCGCCCAGCCCACACCAGCAATGCCTCCCCCCTCCCCGCCCGCCCCACGCTCCACAGCCCCCGCCCTGCCCACGCTCCACAGCCCCCGCCCTGCCCACACCAGCTACACCTCCTCCCCTCCCCGCCCGCCCCACGCTCCACAGCCCCCGCCCTGCCCACACCAGCTACGCCTCAACCCTCCCCGCCCGCCCCACGCTCCACAGCCCCCGCCCTCCCCACACCAGCTACGCCTCCACCCCTCCCAGCCCGCCAAACGATCCACAGCCCCCGCCCTGCCCACACCAGCTACGCCTCCTCCCCTCCCCGCCCGCCCCACGCTCCACAGCCCCCACCCTGCCCACACCAGCTACGCCTCCTCCCCTCCCCGCCCGACCCACCCTCCACAGCCCCCCGCCCTGCCCACACCAGCTACGCCTCAACCCTCCCCGCCCGCCCCACGCTCCACAGCCCCCGCCCTCCCCACACCAGCTACGCCTCCACCCCTCCCAGCCCGCCAAACGATCCACAGCCCCCGCCCTGCCCACACCAGCTTCGCCTCCTCCTCTCCCCGCCCGCTCCACGCTCCACAGCCACCGCCCTGCCCACACCAGCTACGCCTCCTCCCCTCCCTGCCCGCCCCATGCTCCACAGCCCCCGCCCTGCCCCACGCTCCACAGCCCCCGCCCTGCCCACACCAGCTACGCCTCCTCCCCTCCCTGCCCGCCCCATACTCCACAGACACCCGCCCTGCCCACACCATCTACGCCTCCTCCCCTCCCCGCCCGCCCCACGCTCCACAGCCCCCGCCTGCCCACACCAGCTACGCCTCCACCCCTCCCCGCCCGACCCACCCTCCACAGCCCCCGCCCTGCCCACACCAGCTACGCCTCTTCCCCTCCCCGCCCGCCCCACGCTCCACAGACCCCGCCCTGCCCATACCAGCTACGCCTCCTCCCCTCCCCATCTGCCCCACGCTCCACAGCCCCCGCCCTGCCCACACCAGCTACGCCTCCTCCTCTCCCCGCCCGCTCCAAGCTCCACAGCCCCCGCCCTGCCCACACAAGCTACGCCTCCTCCCCTCCTCGTCTGCCCCACGCTCCACAGCCCCCGCCCTGCCACACCAGCTACGCCTCCACCCCTCCCCACCCGCCCCACGCTCCACAGCCCCCGCCCTGCCCACACCAGCTACGCCTCCACCCCTCCCCACCCGCCCCACGCTCCACAGCCCCCGCCCTGCCCACACCAGCTACGCCTCCTCCCCTCCCCGCCCGCTCCACAGCCCCCGCCCTGCCCACACCAGCTACGCCTCCACCCCCTCCCCGCCCGCTCCACAGCCCCCGCCCTGCCCACACCAGCTACGCCTCCACCCCTCCCCGCCCCACCCACCCTCCACAGCCCCCGCCCTGCCCACACCAGCTACGCCTCTTCCCCTCCCCGCCCGCCCACGCTCCACAGCCCCTGCCCTGCCCACACCAGCTACGCCTCCTCCCCTCCCCGCCCGCCCCATGCTCCACAGTCCCCGGCCTGCCCACACCAGCTACGCCTCCTCCCCTCTCCGCCCGCCCGCCCCATGCTCCACAGCCCCCGCCCTGCCCACACCAGCTACGCCTCCTCCCCTCCCCGCCCGCCCCATGCTGCACAGCCCCCGCCCTGCCCACACCAGCTACGCCTCCACCCCTCCCCGCCCGCCCCACGCTCCACAGCTCCCGCCCTGCCGACACCAGCTACGCCTCCTCCCCTCCCTGCCCGCCCCACGCTCACAGCCCCCGCCCTGCCCACACCAGCTACGCCTCCTCCCCTCCCCGCCCGCCCCACGCTCCACAGCCCCCGCCCTGCCCACACCAGCTACGCCACCTCCCCCCTCCCCGCCCGCCCCACGCTCCAGAGCCCCCGCCCTGCCCACACCAGCTACGCCTCCACCCCTCCCCGCCCGACCCACCCTCCACAGCCCCCGCCCTGCCCACACCAGCTACGCCTCTTCCCCTCCCCGCCCGCCCCACGCTCCACAGCCCCCGCCCTGCCCACACCAGGGACGCCTCCTCCCCTCCCCGCCCGCCCCACGCTCCACAACCCCCGCCATGCCACACCAGCTACGCCTCCACCCCTCCCCGCCCGCCCCACGCTCCACAGCCCCCGCCCTGCCCACACCACCTACGCCTCCACCCCTCCCCGTCTGCCCCACGCTCCACAGCCCCCGCCCTGCCCACACCAGCTACGCCTCAACCCTCCCCGCCCGCCCCACGCTCCACAGCCCCCGCCCTCCCCACACCAGCTACGCCTCCACCCCTCCCCGCCCGCCCCACGCTCCACAGCCCCCGCCCTGCCACACCAGCTACGCCTCAACCCTCCCCGCCCGCCCCACGCTCCACAGCCCCCGCCCTCCCCACACCAGCTACGCCTCCTCCCCTCCCCGCCCGCCCCACGCTCCACAGCCCCCGCCCTGCCCACACCAGCTACGCCTCCTCCCCTCCCCGCCCGACCCACACTCCACAGCCCCCGCCCTGCCCCCACCAGCTACGCCTCCACCCCTCTGCGCCCGCCCCATGCTCCACAGCCCCGGCCCTGCCCACCCCAGCTACGCCTCGTCCCCTCCCCGCCCGCTCCACGCTCCACAGCCCCCGCCCTGCCCACACCAGCTACGCCTCCACCCCTCCCCGTCTGCCCCACGCTCCACAGCCCCCGCCCTGCCCACACCAGCTTCGACTCCTCCTCTCCCCGCCCACTCCACGCTCCACAGCCACCGCCCTGCCCACACCAGCTACGACTCCTCCCCTCCCTGCCCGCCCCATGCTCCACAGCCCCCGCCCTGCCCCACGCTCCACAGCCTCCGCCCTGCCCACACCAGCTTCGCCTCCTCCTCTCCCCGCCCGCTCCACGCTCCACAGCCACCGCCCTGCCCACACCAGCTCCGCCTCCTCCCCTCCCTGCCCGCCCCACGCTCCACAGCCCCCGCCCTGCCCACACCAGCTACGCCTCCTCCCCTCCCCGCCCGACCCACGCTCCACAGCCCCCGCCCTGCCCACACCAGCTTCGCCTCCTCCTCTCCCCGCCCGCTCCACGCTCCACAGCCCCCGCCCTGCCTACACCAGCTACGCCTCCTCCCCTCCTCGTCTGCCCCACGCTCCACAGCCCCCGCCCTGCCCACACCAGCTACGCCTCCTCCACTCCCCGCCCGCCCCATGCTCCACAGCCCCCGCCCTGCCCACACCAGCTACGCCTCCAACCCCTCCCCGCCCGCTCCACAGCCCCCGCCCTGCCCACACCAGCTACGCCTCCACCCCTCCCCGCCCGACCCACCCTCCACAGCCCCCCGCCCTGCCCACACCAGCTACGCCTCTTCCCCTCCCCGCCCGCCCCACGCTCCACAGCCCCTGCCCTGCCCACACCAGCTACGCCTCCTCCCCTCCCCGCCCGCCCCATGCTCCACAGTCCCCGGCCTGCCCACACCAGCTACGCCTCCTCCCCTCTCCGCCCGCCTGCCCCATGCTCCACAGCCCCCGCCCTGCCCACACCAGCTACGCCTCCTCCCCTCACCGCCCGCCCCATGATCCACAGCCCCCGCCCTGCCACACCAGCTACGCCTCCACCCCTCCCCGCCCGCCCCACGCTCCACAGCCCCCGCCCTGCCGACACCAGCTACGCCTCCTCCCCCTCCCCGCCCGCCCCACGCTCCACAGCCCCCGCCCTGCCCACACCAGCTACGCCTCCTCCCCTCCCCGCCCGCCCCACGCTCCACAGCCCCCGCCCTGCCCACACCAGCTACGCCACCTCCCCTCCCCGCCCGCCCCACGCTCCAGAGCCCCCGCCCTGACCACACCAGCTACGCCTCCACCCCTCCCCGCCCGACCCACCCTCCACAGCCCCCGCCCTGCCCACACCAGCTACGCCTCTTCCCTCCCCGCCCGCCCCACGCTCCACAGCCCCCGCCCTGCCCACACCAGGGACGCCTCCTCCCCTCCCCGCCTGCCCCACGCTCCACAACCCCCGCCATGCCACACCAGCTACGCCTCCACCCCTCCCCGCCCGCCCCACGCTCCACAGCCCCCGTCCTGCCCACACCAGCTACGCCTCCACCCCTCCCCGTCTGCCCCACGCTCCACAGCCCCCGCCCTGCCCACACCAGCTACGCCTCAACCCTCCCCGCCCGCCCCACGCTCCACAGCCCCCGCCCTCCCCACACCAGCTACGCCTCCACCCCTCCCCGTCTGCCCCACGCTCCACAGCCCCCGCCCTGCCCACACCAGCTACGCCTCAACCCTCCCCGCCCGCCCCACGCTCCACAGCCCCCGCCCTGCCCACACCAGCTGTGCCTCCTCCCCTCCCCTGCCCGCCCCACGCTCCACAGCCCCCACCCTGCCCACACCAGCTACGCCTCCTCCCCTCCCCGCCCGCCCCACGCTCCACAGCCCCCGCCATGCCCACACCAGCTTCGCCTCCTCCTCTCCCCGCCCGCCCCACGCTCCACAGCCACCGCCCTGCCCACACCAGCTACGCCTCCTCCCCTCCCTGCCCGCCCCATGCTCCACAGCCCCCGCCCTGCCCCACGCTCCACAGCCCCCGCCCTGCCCACACCAGCTACGCCTCCACCCCTCCCCGCCCGACCCACGCTCCACAGCCCCCGCCCTGCCCACACCAGCTACGCCTCCACCCCTCCCCGTCTGCCCCACGCTCCACAGCCCCCGCCCTGCCCACACCAGCTTCGTCTCCTCCTCTCCCCGCCCGCTCCAAGCTCCACAGCCACCGCCCTGCCCACACCAGCTACGCCTCCTCCCCTCCCTGCCCGCCCCATGCTCCACAGCCCCCGCCCTGCCCCACGCTCCACAGCCCCCGCCCTGCCCACACCAGCTACGCCTCCTCCCCTCCTCGTCTGCCCCACGCTCCACAGCCCCCGCCCTGCCCACACCAGCTACGCCTCCTCCCCTCCCTGCCCGCCCCATGCTCCACAGCCCCGCCCTGCCCACACCATCTACGCCTCCTCCCCTCCCCGCCCGCCCCACGCTCCACAGCCCCCGCCCTGCCCACACCAGCTACGCCTCCACCCCTCCCCGCCCGACCCACCCTCCACAGCCCCCGCCCTGCCCACACCAGATACGCCTCCTCCCCTCCCCGCCCGCCCCACGCTCCACAGCCCCCACCCTGCCCACACCAGCTACGCCTCCACCCCTCCCCGTCTGCCCCACGCTCCACAGCCCCCGCCCTGCCCACACCAGCTTCGCCTCCTCCTCTCCCCGCCCGCTCCACGCTCCACAGCCACCGCCCTGCCCACACCAGCTACGCCACCTCCCCTCCCTGCCCGCCCCATGCTCCACAGCCCCCGCCCTGCCCCACGCTCCACAGCCCCCGCCCTGCCTACACCAGCTACGCCTCCTCCCCTCCTCGTCTGCCCCACGCTCCACAGCCCCCGCCCTGCCCACACCAGCTACGCCTCCTCCCCTCCCTGCCCGCCCCATGCTCCACAGCCCCCGCCCTGCCCACACCAGCTACGCCTCCACCCCTCCCCGCCCGCCCACCCCATGCTCCACAGCCCCCGCCCTGCCCACACCAGCTACGCCTCTTCCCCTCCCCGCCCTGCCCCACGCTCCACAGCCCCCGCCCTGCCCACACCAGCTACGCCTCCTCCCCTCCCCGCCCGCCCCATGCTCCACAGCCCCCGCCCTGCCCACACCAGCTACGCCTCCACCCCTCCCCGCCCGCTCCACAGCCCCCGCCCTGCCACACCAGCTACGCCTCTTCCCCTCCCCGCCCGCCCCACGCTCCACAGCCCCTGCCCTGCCCACACCAGCTACGCCTCCTCCCCTCCCCGCCCCGCCCCATGCTCCACAGTCCCCGGCCTGCCACACCAGCTACGCCTCCTCCCCTCTCCGCCCGCCCGCCCCATGCTCCACAGCCCCCGCCCTGCCCACACCAGCTACGCCTCCTCCCCTCCCCGCCCGCCCCATGCTGCACAGCCCCCGCCCTGCCCACACCAGCTACGCCTCCACCCCTCCCGCCCCGCCCCACGCTCCACAGCCCCCGCCCTGCCGACACCAGCTACGCCTCCTCCCCTCCCTGCCCGCCCCACGCTCCACAGCCCCCGCCCTGCCCACACCAGCTACGCCTCCTCCCCTCCCTGCCCGCCCCACGCTCCACAGCCCCCGCCCTGCCCACACCAGCTACGCCTCCTCCCCTCCCCGCCCGCCCCACGCTCCACAGCCCCCGCCCTGCCCACACCAGCTACGCCACCTCCCCTCCCGCCCGCCCCACGCTCCAGAGCCCCCGCCCTGCCCACACCAGCTACGCCTCCACCCCTCCCCGCCCGACCCACCCTCCACAGCCCCCGCCCTGCCCCACACCAGCTACGCCTCTTCCCCTCCCGCCCCGCCCCACGCTCCACAACCCCCGCCATGCCACACCAGCTACGCCTCCACCCCTCCCCGCCCGCCCCACGCTCCACAGCCCCCGCCCTGCCACACCAGCTACGCCTCCTCCCCTCCCCGCCCGCTCCACAGCCCCCGCCCTGCCCACACCAGCTACGCCTCTTCCCCTCCCCGCCCGCCCCACGCTCCACAGCCCCGGCCCTGCCCACACCAGCTACGCCTCCTCCCCTCCCCGCCCGCCCCATGCTCCACAGTCCCCGGCCTGCCCACACCAGCTACGCCTCCTCCCCTCTCCGCCCGCCTGCCCCATGCTCCACAGCCACCGCCCTGCCCACACCAGCTACGCCTCCTCCCCTCCCTGCCCGCCCCATGCTCCACAGCCCCCGCCCTGCCCCACGCTCCACAGCCCCCGCCCTGCCCACACCAGCTACGCCTCCACCCCTCCCCGCCCGACCCACGCTCCACAGCCCCCGCCCTGCCCACACCAGCTACGCCTCCACCCCTCCCCGTCTGCCCCACGCTCCACAGCCCCCGCCCTGCCCACACCAGCTTCGTCTCCTCCTCTCCCCGCCCGCTCCAAGCTCCACAGCCACCGCCCTGCCCACACCAGCTACGCCTCCTCCCCTCCCTGCCCGCCCCATGCTCCACAGCCCCCGCCCTGCCCCACGCTCCACAGCCCCCGCCCTGCCTACACCAGCTACGCCTCCTCCCCTCCTCGTCTGCCCCACGCTCCACAGCCCCCGCCCTGCCCACACCAGCTACGCCTCCTCCCCTCCCTGCCCGCCCCATGCTCCACAGCCCCCGCCCTGCCCACACCATCTACGCCTCCTCCCCTCCCCGCCCGCCCCACGCTCCACAGCCCCCGCCCTGCCCACACCAGCTACGCCTCCACCCCTCCCCGCCCGACCCACCCTCCACAGCCCCCGCCCTGCCCACACCAGATACGCCTCCTCCCCTCCCCGCCCGCCCCACGCTCCACAGCCCCCGCCCTGCCCACACTAGCTACGCCTCCACCCCTCCCCGTCTGCCCCACGCTCCACAGCCCCCGCCCTGCCCACACCAGCTTCGCCTCCTCCTCTCCCCGCCCGCTCCACGCTCCACAGCCACCGCCCTGCCCACACCAGCTACGCCTCCTCCCCTCCCTGCCCGCCCCATGCTCCACAGCCCCCGCCCTGCCCCACGCTCCACAGCCCCCGCCCTGCCTACACCAGCTACGCCTCCTCCCCTCCTCGTCTGCCCCACGCTCCACAGCCCCCGCCCTGCCCACACCAGCTACGCCTCCTCCCCTCCCTGCCCGCCCCATGCTCCACAGCCCCCGCCCTGCCCACACCAGCTACGCCTCCACCCCTCCCCGCCCGCTCCACAGCCCCCGCCCTGCCCACACCAGCTACGCCTCTTCCCCTCCCCGCCCGCCCCACGCTCCACAGCCCCTGCCCTGCCCACACCAGCTACGCCTCCTCCCCTCCCGCCCGCCCATGCTCCACAGCCCCCGCCCTGCCCACACCAGCTACGCCTCCACCCCTCCCCGCCCGCTCCACAGCCCCCGCCCCTGCCCACACCAGCTACGCCTCTTCCCCTCCCCGCCGCCCCACGCTCCACAGCCCCTGCCCTGCCCACACCAGCTACGCCTCCTCCCCTCCCCGCCCGCCCCATGCTCCACAGTCCCCGGCCTGCCCACACCAGCTACGCCTCCTCCCCTCTCCGCCCGCCCGCCCCATGCTCCACAGCCCCCCGCCCTGCCCACACCAGCTACGCCTCCTCCCCTCCCCCGCCCGCCCCATGCTGCACAGCCCCCGCCCTGCCCACACCAGCTACGCCTCCACCCCTCCCCGCCCGCCCCACGCTCCACAGCCCCCGCCCTGCCGACACCAGCTACGCCTCCTCCCCTCCCTGCCTGCCCCACGCTCCACAGCCCCCGCCCTGCCCACACCAGCTACGCCTCCTCCCCTCCCTGCCCGCCCCACGCTCCACAGCCCCCGCCCTGCCCACACCAGCTATGCCTCCTCCCCTCCCCGCCCGCCCCACGCTCCACAGCCCCCGCCCTGCCCACACCAGCTTCGCCACCTCCCCTCCCCGCCCGCCCCACGCTCCAGAGCCCCCGCCCTGCCCACACCAGCTACGCCTCCACCCCTCCCCGCCCGACCCACCCTCCACAGCCCCCGCCCTGCCCACACCAGCTACGCCTCTTCCCCTCCCCGCCCGCCCCACGCTCCACAACCCCCGCCATGCCACACCAGCTACGCCTCCACCCCTCCCCGTCTGCCCCACGCTCCACAGCCCCCGCCCTGCCCACACCAGCTACGCCTCCTCCCCTCCCCGCCCGCCCCACGCTCCACAGCCCCCGCCCTGCCCACACCAGGGACGCCTCCTCCCCTCCCCGCCCGCCCCACGCTCCACAACCCCCGCCATGCCACACCAGCTACGCCTCCACCCCTCCCCATCTGCCCCACGCTCCACAGCCCCCGCCCTGCCCACACCAGCTACGCCTCAACCCTCCCCGCCCGCCCCACGCTCCACAGCCCCCGCCCTGCCCACACCAGCTACGCCACCTCCCCTCCCCGCCCGCCCCACGCTCCACAGCCCCCCGCCCTGCCCACACCAGCTACGCCACCTCCCCTCCCCGCCCGCCCCATGCTCCACAGCCCCCGCCCTCCCCACACCAGCTACGCCTCCACCCCTCCCCGTCTGCCCCACGCTCCACAGCCCCCGCCCTGCCCACACCAGCTACGCCTCCTCCCCTCCCCGCCCGCCGCAAACACCCCCCCATTGAACCCTCCCCCCCCCCTTTTGCGGCCCGCGGCGCCGGGGCTGAACTTTCGGGGCGTGAGACCGGCACAGGGCGCTGCTGCGTCGTGTGAGAGCCTGGCCCGCCCCCGAGCCCGCAGGTGATGGGGGCGGTTCGGGTGTCCGCTAGGGTTTGGGGGGTCCGCGGGGTCCGCTAAGTTGTCCGGGGGGGTCCGGGGGGTCCGCTAGGGACCTTGGGAGAGTCCGGGGGGTCCGCTAGGGGTTGGGGGGTCTGGGACTCCCCAGAAGTCAAGCGGGGGTCCAGGGGTCCCCGCCACACGTTCTTGGCCCTGCCCCGCCGTCCGCTCCGGGCAGGTGGCTGCGGAGCGTCCGTCTGCGGGGCCCAGGGCTCGGAGCCGATATGGCCCTGCCCGGGTCACTGGGGGCTGCTCCCGGCGGCTGGTCTCGGAGGTTGGGGGGACACGCAGCTTGCCCCTGTTTGGAAGGCGTCCCAGGAGGAAGGGAGGGGAATGACCCTTTAATACTTCGGAAATGATCCAGATTTGAAGAGCTCCAGCCTCCTTGGGCTGCAGGTGTGACGGAGAGATCCCAGGGAGCCCCTCTCCTCTCCGTAGTCCGGTCAATCTCTGTTTCCCACGGTACCCAGCCTGGTTGTTTGCCAGTCAATCACACTTATTTACTGACTTAAGTGCCAGCCCTGCAAATATTGACACATACGGTGTGTGTGAGCATGAGTGGCCCCCTGCCCTTCGCTCCCTGTAGATAACGGTGAGGATTTAAAACAGCCTTAGTTGATTTTGGGGTGCTGGGAGGGGCTGTGTCTTGTGCTATGTTATAGGACCGTGTCCTTACATACCGGAGCCTATATAGGGTGACCAGATGTCCCGATTTGATAGGGAGAGTCCCGCTATTTGGGGCTTTTTTCTTATATGGGCACCTATTACCCCCTACCCCCGTCCCAATTTTCACACTTTCTATCTGGTCACCCTAAGCCTATAGCTAATGTTCTCAATCCGTATTCAGGTAGCTGAATAAATGCTCTGATTGCCAGCAGTGCTTGGCATCTGAAGGTAACCCTCGTGTCTCAGGCTCAGCACGTTTCAAACTCAGGCCACTTATTGAGAGAACTGAGCATGGCTCTAAGAACCGAACATTAGGTTGCTGTTTTTGAAAACTTGGGTCAAGCCTTTCACCAGTATGGCAGAGTCTAGAACGTCTGTCTGTAGGGGACAAATCCAGGAAGAACTGGGATATAAAATGGACTAAAAGCTCTTCTGAAACATCCTCAATTACCTTCTCATCCTGCCAGGCTGCAAAATAACATCCACGTTGTGCTACGGATCTGCCCATCCTTCCAAGGGACGGGGAAGAGAAATGGCTTCACTGGAGCCCGTGACGTTTGAGGAGGTGGCTGTGTATTTCTCCAACGAGGAATGGGCCCTGCTGGACCCCACTCAGAGAGCCCTCTACAAGGACATCATGCAGGAGAGTTATGAGATTGTGACCTGGCTGGGTAAGGATTCCTGTCCCCTCAGGTATTAGAAGTTGGGTGGCCTTTGAAGCAAAGGGGTCAGATTCTGTGCAGTTTTCTTAACTAGTCCCTCAGATTTCAGGGGGATCAGATTTTGTGTGCAAGAGATTGTCCCCTCCACATCCCCTCCCATGTGATGGGCAATTCAGGCACATAAAAACCGAGGCTGGTTCCACCATTCTGTGGGTCTTCCGGCCCCTCAGCCATCTCAGAGATTGGACCAATGTCTTGTGACTTAGCTCTACCTAAGTCCTCACTGGCCAGATTTTCAAATGTGCTTCATCTCCATTTGCACATCTTCTGTGTCTGCCAGCTGTGTTAGTGGGAAACCCCAGATGTTCTCAGTTCTCTTTCACCAGCCCAGATGGGCATGGACCATAGTCACAGGACAGGATCCAGTTACCATTAGTGTCTCCAGGGACACCTCTTGTGGCCATGTGCTGAATTCTTGGAAGGAAGGTGGTCTTCCTGGTGTCCTTGCCTGGCCGTGACTGATCTCTGCGAAAGGGTTCCTCGCAGGGAGAGGGGCTCGGTTCCGTGCTGAGTGAGGGTTCATGAAGTAGCCTGCTGAGACAACAAAGGCCTTACGTGCAACTGGAAGACTTTTCTCTGTCTGCCTGTAACACAATAGTTATTGAATGCTGCATCTAATCAGTTCCAAAATTCCAGGCAACATTCTAGGCAGCCGTGGCCAGAATTCTGTCCATTGTGGGGTGAAATGCAAAAATGGAAGGCAAGGAAAGGGGGATCAAATGCAGCCCTTGCCATCTGTTTAGCACAGCTACAGTTTCAGGCACCTCTTCAATTATCTATAGCTCATCCCATCCTGGCCCATCCTCCCAGGAGAGTTTGAGAGCAGAAACGCTTCAACAGGAGAGACTGAAGGAAACTCGCATCAGATTATCCCATAGACAGAGCGGCAGGCTACCCACCATCCAGGGGAATATCCTAACCATGGGGCTAAAAGTTGGGAGGGAGTTCTCCCTTCTTGTATGGAAGTTTGTCTATAGTGATGCCATCTCTGGTAGGCGAGCTCTGGGGACACTTACCAAATTGGGTTCCACAGGAAAGTTAGGCAGAGGTACGCCTGTCTTCCCCATCTTTAGTGGTGCTGGAACACTTTCTAGAGTGGAGGTGCTGTGCCCTCCCTTACCCCATCTGCACTACCCACCCACCCCTAAAGCTAGGACTGGGAGCAGGGCCATGGCTCCGGGAGGAGGGAACGTGGATGGGGTAAGGGGGCTGAGGCTGGCGTAAAACATGAGGGTGCTGCAGCACACCCCATGCCCCTAGTTCCTGTGCCTATGCCCATCTCGACACCTGGTGAGAGATTGCACTGTGTGTGCTCAGAGGAGCCTAGAGAATGGGTAGAATGGCCCCTCCCTACTTCACAAGGGAGGGGTAAGGATAAATACATTAAAGACTGTGAGCTGCTCAGACACTATGGTAATGGCGGAGACCATATAAGAACCAGTGGCCGCAGAACAGGGCCCTTATTTCAATTGGAGACTCTAAGTGTTGGTGTAATGAATAGTCTCTTTCTCTCCTCTGGCAGCAGCCGTGGCAAAGGGTTACAAGAATTCCTTGTGCCAAAGTCTCCATCTCTGCTGGGGCTCCCCATTGTCAATGCTGCAGTTTGCCCCATCCCTGCCTGAGCTGTTGCAGGTGCCCAGGACCGTGGAGGTCTGTGTGGAGGATGGCAAGGGGCTCTGCAGTGCCAGATGTTGATAGCAGCAGTCAAGAAGCGAGTGTCATGCTTGGCTAATCTTTCTGCTCCTTGGCCTCTTGGCGGGGTAGAGTTTTCATTCAGCGAGTGCTGGGATTTGGGGCGGTTCATTCATTTCCGGCAGGTAACTTCACAGATTAGCAGGATTTTATGTCTGCATTTGAGTCCAGATGGGAAGAAGCAAGTTACCCCAGCTCGCTGGTTCTGTGTTGCACAGTGTAGCTCAAATGGATGCAGAGGGGCAGTTCTGGTGTTTCTGAGATCCATGTCCAGTCCAGGGTGTACCTGGCTGCACGTGTGGGACTGGAGGCATCCTGTGAGAATAAGAGATGGAAAATCTAACGGAAGGTTTTTTTGCTGCTGTGTCTGAGAAATTATTTGTGTGGATGTCCAAGGCCCCGAACACCATGAGCCTGGTTCATCACCATGTCAGACAGCATCTCTGTCCATGGCTCTGGGACCCTTTGCAGAAGCAGTGACTCTGAAAAGAATCAAAAGGTCGTGGTGGAAACATAGCTTCCAGTGCAATGCTATAGCAAAGACGGCTAGTAATGATTCTGGGATAGATTAGCAGGGGAATAGGAAATAGCAATAACGAGGCAATATTACCTCTTTAAATGGGATTGGTTAGACCATTGATAGGTGCTGTGTCTAGTTCTGGTGTTCACACTGAAAAAAGGATGTTGTCAAATTAGCGCAGATTTAGAAAAGAGCTATAAGAATAATTTGTCGACTGGAAAATCTGCTTTAGAGATTCATAGTTTATAAGAGCTGAATGGACCGTTGGGATCATCTAATCTGACCTCCTGTGTAACACAGGCCATAGGAGCTCCCCTGAATTACCCTGTTTAAAATGGAGCACATCTTTTAGCAAAAAAAACCAAACAAAAACAACAACCCAAGTCTTGATTTTAAGAATTCCCAGTGATGGAGAATCCGCCATAACCCTTAGTAAGTCTTTCCCAATGGTCAGTTGCCCTCACTGTTCTAACTTTGCAACTTATGTCAAGTCTAAATTTTTCTAGCTTCAACTTTCAGCCATTGGATCTTGTTATACTTTTTTCTGCTAGACCGGAGAGCCCATTTTTGTTAAATTTCTGTTCCCCATGTAGGCATTCATAGATTGCGGTCATGTCTCCCCTTCACCTTTTCTTTGAAGGAGAGATTGAGCTCCTACAGGCTTTCATTATAAGGCCTGTTTTCAATCCTTTTATCACACTCATGGTTCTTCCCTGAAACCTCCCCCCTTCCCCCCCCTGAATTTTTCAACAGCCTTATTTAATTGCTGGCACCAGAAATGGACATTGTATTCCAGCAGTGGTCGTATGATTCTAAAACACAGAGGTAATATAACCTCTTTACTGATACTCGAGAGTCCCCTGTTTATGCCTCCAAGGTCTGCAATAGCTACTTTGGCCTCAGTGTCACACCAGAAGCTCATGTTCAGCTGATTATCCACCATAACCCTGACGCTTTTTTTTCAGAGATATTGCTTCCAAAGATAGTCTCCCATCCTATAAGGATGGCCTGCATTCTTTGTTCCTAGATGTATAATTTTATATTTGGCCATATTGAAGCCCACAGTTTTCTTGTACCCATCTCACCAGGCAATCCAAAGGGCTCTGTATCAATGATTTGTCCACTTCTTTAATTACCATTCCCCCCGTCTTTGTGTCATCTGTAATCTTATCAGTGATGATTTTGTGCTTTCTTCCACAGCACTGATAAAAACGTTAAATAGCTTAGGGCCAAGACTGGACCCCACTAGGAACAAACATGCTTGACAATGATTCCATTTACAGCTTTGTTTTGAGATTTATCAGTTAGCCAGTTTTTATTTTTCTAAGCTGGGGGCAAGCAAATAATATATGTTTTAATATGGCTAAATATAAATGAAAACATCTAGGAACAAAGAATGTCGACCATACTTTCACAAGTAGGGAGCAGGACTCTGTCCTGGGAAGCAGTGACTCTGGAGAAAAAAAAAAAAATGGGGAGTTGTTGTGGGTAATCAGCTGAACATGAGCTCCACTGTAATTTTGGTGTCCAATTGCTAATGCAATCCTTGGATGCATAAACGGGACTCTCAAGTAGGAGCAGAGAGGGTTATTTTACCTCTGGTTTTGGTGCTGGTGAAATACTGTGTCCTGTTCTAGTGCCCATAATTCAAGAAGGAAGCTGATAAGCAGGAGAGGGTTCAGAGACAAGCCACAAGAATTATTAAAGGATTAGAAAACCTGCCTTATAGTAAATGACTCCAGGAGCACAATCTATTTAGCATAACAAAGAGAAGGTTAAGGGGTGACTTGATCACAGTCTAATAAATACCTACGTGGGGAACAAATATTTAGCAATGGGCTCTTCAATCTACCAGAGAAAGGAATAACAAGAAGCAATGGTCTTAAATTGCAGCAAGGGAGGTTTAGGTTGAACATTAGGAAAAACTTCCTAACCGTCAGGGTGGTTAAGCCCTGGAACAAATTGCACAGGGAGGTTGTGGATTCTCCATCATTGGAGGTTTTTAAGAGCAGGTCAGACAAGGGATGATCTAGAATCTAGACTGTAGAAAATACTTAGTCCTGCCATGAGTGCAGGGGACTGGACTAGATGACCTCTCGAGGTCCCTTCCAGGCCTATGATTCTATTATTTCAGTGCCTGGAAGTTGAAGCTAGAAAGATTTAGACTGGAAATAAGGAATACATTTTTAACAGTGTGTAATTAATCTTTGGAACAATTTACCAAGGGTCGGGGTGGGTTCTCCATTCCTGCCCGTTTTAAAATCAAGATTGGATGTTTTCTTAAGGATCTCTTCTAGGAATTGTTTGGGGGAAGTTCTTTTAATGGCTTGTGTTACACAGGTGATCAGACTAGGTGATTACAATGTTTCCTTGTGGCCTTGGACTTTCACTCGTTCTTTTTTGTAATGTCTGTGTAGCACAATGTGGACAATTTGCCTCATCATAACTCCAAAACAGAGACATTAATGAAACCGTGATCCAGAAATATGGGGCCTATTTTTGCCTTTTCTTTTCTCTGTGTGATGGGTTATATCCTCCCATTATGCTAATCTTTGCAACATTGAAGGAATCGGACATGTTTAGTCTAGAGAAGAGAAGGATTCGGGGGCACATGATACCAGTCTTCAATTACTTAGAAGGCTGTTGTAAAGAGGATGGTAATCCATTGTTTTTCATGTCCACCAAGGGCAGGACAGGAAGGAATCAACTTAGTTTGCTGCAAGGGAGATTTCAGTTAGATATCAGGAAAAACTATCTAGACTCTAAGAATAGTTCAGCACTGGGAAAGCCTAGCAGGGAAGTTGTGGAATCCCTGTCATTGGAGGGCTGTAAGAGGCTGAAAAAACTCTTGGCAGGGATGGTTTAAGTTTACTTAATCTTGCCTCAGCCCAGGGGGAAGGGCTTGTTGATCTCTCTGGGTACGACTACACTAAGACAGGCCTTTGACTCATGGTTGAGCTTAAGCCCCCCTTCCCTGTACACACTTCACTCTGACATGGTTCAGCAAGCTCTCGGGACCCACAGCCTAGGACCCTGCTACGAAGGTGGGACAAAGCCCTGTCATTTTGCAGCATATGTGCAGCTCCAGGTGGAGACCCAAGTGAGAAGGCTGCAGAGTGCAGTACGGACGCGTTAGCATGGCAACAAGACTCACGTCCGGTACTTATAAGCCAGGTTTACAGTTCAGTGAGGATGTTCAAGCATGGGTCCCACAGACCTGTGTTTACAATGCAGCATTGTAGACATACCCTTGAAGTCCCTTCCAGCCCTGCATTTGTATGATTCTGTGACTTACACTTAAGCTATTACTAATTTGTTCTAATTTTTACTAATGTTTCTAATCAGTTCTTCTTTATTTGTCAAGATGAGGTTTCGAATTCCCCCATGTTGGATGCCACACACTTTGATATAGGACGTTTTACTCTCCAACCTTTAGAAATTCTGAGGATGGTTTATAGTGCGAGACTTAATAAGCTCAATATGTTTACCTAAACAAAGAGACAGTAGAGTGGTGACTTGATAGCCTAAAAATACCTATAAGGGGAAGAGAAGAGGGCTTTTCAATCTAGGAAACAACATAGTTTGGGAGCTTAATGTAGTACAATTGAATTCCGTGGGCATGTTCGTGATAGAAAGGTAAGGGAGGTGTCATTTGGTTCATAAAAATCTACAGAACCATAATTTCCATGGTGTCACCCTCTGCAGCTTCGGAGGAAAACTGACTATCCCTCCAGGCTCCCACTTCCAGGTTCCTCCAGTTAGTGGAAATCTTGATAATACAGTGTCATAGGGAAAGGGTTGAGTTGGATATCATTCAAAAGCCTTTTCTTCTGTGAACATAATAGTACCAAACATGACAAACCTAGAACAATCGTGTTGATACCTAATAGAAAAAATGTTTAAAAATCAACTTTTTTAATTTATATTTTAACACAGGGACAAACTACTTACATAGAAAAAACCCTGATCGTTGGTAATCCTAGGGAAGTTAGCTTTGACATATGGGACTGAAAACCCTTTTTCATCAAAGTCATCACCATTGTCATTTCCATCTAGGCCGCCACTTCTAGATACATGGTCACACTGATCCCTGTCTGCACTGCACTCATATGTCTCTATGCAAGGCAGGCTGCTGGCCAAACATCTGCAGGGCGGTGAGCATCTGGTCTTTGCACGCGAGCATTCCATTAGCTGTAGGATTGATTCAGGAGCGTGAGGTATGTCACTGGAATGATCAGTCCATCCTTCAAGACCCATCCATGCCTGATAGGGGAGGGGAGTTTTGGGTGTGCTTGATGTAGGAATAGCTGGTTGATTTTCTCTGGCCTATGTGATGCAGGAGGTCAGGCTAAATGACCGTAATGGTCCTTTGGGCCATTGCATGTCTGATTCTAAGTCTTCAGGTTTGTAATTACCTGGATACCCAATTAGTCTTTTCCTTGGGCTCGGGTCCCAGTTACAACAAGCATCCCTCTTCAGTGAAGAACTGAAGTGTGGGCTTACCTCCCAGTAATGTCAATGGGGCTCAAGCCCTGAGCTAGAGTGCTTTGCGTAGGGGGGCACCTTGGAGATAATTCGGATGGGATTGGTGAGATTTGTCAGGCGGGGGGGGTGTCTCCCACGTTGGAGTCCTGGGGAGTTGAGGTTGGAGAATAAGTGCTCCTTCCGTAGTTTCCCTCTCTGGGTCTGTGGTTTGTGGAGCAGGCTGGGGGAGTGAGGAGACCCAGAAGCATGCCTACAGTGTCTGCCCCTCTGTGGGAGCAGAGTGGGTCTCCTGGGTGATGGGGAAGGGCCGATTGACCCTTCAGCCCCTACCTCTAGTCCATTGTGACCCCACGGAACTAGGCTCTTCCCTCTCTGTGCTGGACAGAGAACAGGTGTTTAATTATGTTCTTTTCAGGCCCTGGTTGGCATTTCTTCTGTTTATTTCTTCACCACTTGTACAGAGGAAGCACCTAGAGGCCCTAGTAAAGGATCACAGCCCCGCTGAGGCGGGTGCTGCATGGAGAAATAGGGATTGTCTCCACCCCAAATTGCTCACACTCACAAGTAATAGCTTCCAGTTCTGGCTTGAGTTTTGAAGGGATATGGGGGAGGGGGATGGAGAGAGGAGTTAATTGGCAGTGACGGAGGCTTAGATGCAAACACGATACCTGGAGAGCGTAGCAGCTCTGCTCAGCTCAGGTCCCCAGGGGAGTAAGTCAGGGCAACTCCCTAGGCAGAGTTGAGGAAGCCTTGCTCCAGACCAGCACGTCATGGGATCTTGTACCATTTATAGCCCAGTCCCTGTAGGGTGGGGCTGGGGAGAGGAAGGCACCTCTCTGGGTGAGCTGCTCAGACCCTGGGTCTGGAATACTAACGACCCTGATCATAATGAACAAGATCAACACTTGTTTTCTTGCCCCCCAGCAGGATTTCCAATTTCCAAACCAGATGTGATCTCCGGGCTGGAATGAGAGGAGGAGCCGTGGGTCCATGGTCTCCAGGGCTCTGAGGAAAGGAGGATCCCAGGAGACATCCACATGGGTGAGGAATCAGCGAAACTGGCTCCGCTTTTATATTCTCATGGCAGGCATCCTTAATGGGTTTTCACCAAAGATATCTGACCGCAAAAACCCCTCTTCTCATCCATATACGGAGAAGATGGGGAGGCAGAATCGCTCTCTTCCTCTCCCTCCTCTGGGGAAGGTTTGGAAGGGATTTATCCCTGTCTGATCTATGAATTTATTTATCTGCCCAGCGGTTATTCTGGTTTCTTCTGCCTTGTCTCACCCAGGCCAGGTTTGCCCCAGCAAGTGACACATCCTCACGGGAGATGTCAGTCATGGTTTCCCAGTCACCTGGCAGTCGCTCGCTTTTTCTCTCTCTTGATGGGATGTGAAGGCAGAATCAATCCCGTCCTTTCTTTCCAGTGGGGAAGGGGTTTTGAGGGGGAATCATTACTAGAGTTTGTACCTTGCTTACCCTTTCCCCCAGCACAGGGACTGACTCCTGTCTGGGTTCTCTGTCTGTCCCAGTAGGTGATGGGACGGTGAGTGAGAATGAGGAGGAGAATCCTCAGCAGGAAGATCCTGAGCCGGTGGAACCACACAGGACAGTATGGGGAACCTCTGAAGGGGGTGTCTCCCCAAGCCCTGAGGAGGGAGAAAACCGTGAGAGGCAGCGCAGGCCAGAGAGGCAGCAGGGAATCCAGTCAGCAGAGAGAAGGGTTAAATCCACTCACAGGAGCAAAGGGGTTAGGAAAATCAAAGAAACTGTTCAGGTGCGGATCCCCACTGGAGACAGACCCTATAAGTGCAGTGCCTGTGGGAAAAGCTTCCACTGGAGATCAGTCCTTATTACTCACCAGAGAATCTACACTGGCGAGAAGCCCTATAAATGCAGTGACTGTGGGAAAAGCTTCAGAGAAAGCTCAGCCCTCACTAAACACCAGAGAACCCACACGGGGGAGAGACCCTACAAATGCAATGAGTGTGGGATAAGCTTCAGTCACCACTCAGCCCTCGTTACTCACCAGAGAATGCACACAGGAGAGAGACCCTATACGTGTGATGACTGTGGGAAAAGCTTCCGCTGGAGATCATCCCATATCACTCACCAGAGAATCCACATGGGAGAAAAACCTTACAATTGCCCTGACTGTGAGAAAAGTTTCAGACAGTATTCAAACCTTATTAAACATTACAGAATCCACACAGGAGAGAAGCCCTGTAAATGCCCTGACTGTGGTAAAAGCTTCACTCAGAGCTCCCGCCTTACTGAACATCAGAGAATGCACACAGGAGAGAGACCCTATAGTTGTCCCGACTGTGGGAAACGCTTCTTCATCAGCTCAACCCTCATTCACCATCAGAGAATCCACACTGGAGAGCGACCCCATAAGTGTCCCGAGTGTGGGAAAAGCTTTGTTCGGCAATCACAACTGGTTATACACCAGCGAATCCACACAGGAGAGAAGCCCTATAAATGCAATGATTGTGGGAAAAACTTCAGTGACAGATCAGATCTCACTAAGCACCAGAGAAAACACACCGGAGAGAATCCCTTCAAGTGCACCGAGTGTGGGAAAAGCTACTGTTTCCGATCAGACCTCACTAAACATCAGAGAATACACACAGGAGAGAAGCCGTTCAATTGCCCTAAATGTGGGAAAAGCTTTGGTCAGAGATCTGACCTTATTGTACACCAGAGAATCCACACAGGGGAGAGACCTTATGTATGCCCCGAGTGTGGAAAAAGCTTCAGTGACAGATCAGACCTCACTAAGCATTGGAAAAAACACACAGAAGAAAAGCCCTACAAATGCCTTGAGTGCGAGAAAAGTTTTGATCGGCACTCAAATCTTATTATGCACCAGAGAATCCACACAGGAGAGAAACCCTACAATTGCCTGGCCTGTGGGAAAAGCTTCAGTCGCAGTTCAACCCTAACTACGCACCAGAGGATCCACACGGGCGAGAAGCCCTACAAATGCCCTGCGTGTGGGAAAAGCTTCAGGGACAACTCGGCTTTTATTAGGCATCAGAGAATCCACTTGGAAGAGGAACGCTAGAAATGCCCGTGTCTCCGGATGGACCAAGTGAATAACACCTGTGCCAATTCCCAGGAATCTCAGAGGTCAGGCCAGGCTGGAGTGGTGATGTAATTAGGACGTGCCATAGTTATTAAAGCAGAGAATGAAATTGCCTTCCTGGACTAGAGCTGTGCAGAGCAAGAGGTTGAGATAAGATATTCACCTTGTGACTGGATTTGATGATTACTTCTCAAGAAGCTCTGGATATCCTCTGTTCGGTTCCTATATTTAAGTTAATTACCCACGACTGGTCGATTTATTCTCTAATTTAGGGGTGTTCTTGGATTCCTTGCTGACACTAATATCCCCAACATCCACAAGTAACAGTTTCTATCATCTCAGGTTGGCTAGGAGATGTCTTAGTGGATGAAGACCTGGCCTTCTTAAGTCACACCTTTGTCACTGCGTGGCTGGACTACAACAAGGTGATATACCTTGGCATGAATGCATAATGGAACTTTCTACGATAAGGGTAAAGCTTGTGTGTGCATGAAACAGAACTTTCTTAGGGGACAGTCTGAGATTGTGGAATGAGCTCCCCCAGGAACTAAGGACCATCACAAACCTCCCCACCTTCTTCTCCCATCACAAGCCACATTTTTGTGACCCTGCCTTCTCTAACACAAATACATAGCATCACCTATATTAAATAAGTCACTGCATTTTTTTAAATTTATTAAATATTTTCAATCTTTTTATCTTATAACAAACAGAAGGAGTTCCAGGTGCCAAAATTTAGAACAAGTTTAAAAGTATTGTATGTCAGAAAAGAAAAATGACCAAGACGTTTACGCGTTGTTTGGACTCCCATGTATTAATCACAGTATTCCCAGCATGCTAGTTTTTATGGCGCATATAAAAATAAATAAAAATTAAAGAAATGAAAATCCAAAGAGGAAAAGGGTTGTGGAGAGGAAGAGGAGAAGGGATGGGAAGGAAGAGGGTGATTTATTTCCTATCTTTCATCTAGGTCTCCTGCAGGGATCATTAGTCCACAACTTCTAGTAAACTTTCTCAAAGAGAATCAGATTTTCCTGGGGTTTGATATGTATTGTATGTCATCCTTTCCTTTGCAATCAGATCCGCCAAGCAGCTATACTAGCCTCTGTGCCCTGAGGGGGAATTTACTTTTCCAGTGTTGCAAAATGTGATGTCTCAAAAGCCATTCCCTTTGGTATAGCCTCCATTTGCTGGATATATGATCCCTTCTGCAGGTGTCTGCTTTAAGGCTGAGTGAAGCCTCTAGAATCTTGCTAATTCTGGTTTTAATATCATCCCAGAAGCTTGAAACAACAGGACGTGACAAATATGTGCACACATTGCTCCTGCACCCCACACCTCCAACACAGATCATCGGGGATAGCTTTCATTTTGAAATTCTTTGTGGTGGCCGATTCCACGTAAAGATGATTTTTTTTGTTTGTTTATTGAATAGCATGGAATTGGAGATTTAGGATCACTTCTTTCATATTTTGTATTGCTCAGTTCTATGATGGGAGTGAGATTTTTTTTTTTTGGCAATTCTTCATTCCATTTTTGCCTTATTGCATGTTAACTTTTGGTGGCTCATTAGGAATTCAAACGTCATCGCTGTCCATCTGGTGAAATGGTACAACTCTACAAAATGTAAGATGTTTGGGAGCTTTGGACAGAGCAAGTGCATCCAGGCTGAATTCGAAGACGAGGAAGTGAATAATTTGAATTTGTTGTAGCAGGGATAGCAGGCAGCCTGGACTTGTTCCTTTCAGTAATGAGAACAGTTCTGCAATATAGCTAGTGGTGATCACCCGGTAGGAGGGATTAGTGTAGAACAGTTTAATTCAATTAACAAAGTGGTTGCTGAATTTCTTTCTCTTAAGGACCATAAAGATATAATCCCAGGCAACCCCACTGAAGTCTTCTTAACGCTACCAAAAGTTTCTTTGAGTGCTGCGATATTATATTGTGTTGACGAGATACGGAAGGTTGTAATTAGCTAGCTATGTAAATACAGTGAAGCTAATTTCCAGGAATGTCGATATACCTGATCAACTGAGTATGGAACAAAAGCAACAATAATAAGAGATTCTATTTAAAAATTAATCTGCTGCTTTATGTACTGGTGACATGGACAGATAACAAGTTTACAGTTACTGGGATAAAGACAGAATCCAGTTTGTGTAACTCAAATTAGAGTCTGATAGAATCCCTGAAGTCAGGTGTCTACACAGGTAAGTTTGTTGGGTGTGTGTTTCCCTCTGTAACTAGATCAGGATAACCACAGTGAAAGAGCGCGTCCACACAGCTCCGCCCTTTTTCAAAATAACCACATGGCATTCTGGTTGGATCGCCCGCAGGGAGGTGTTCTGCTGCTGGACTCTCTGCCTGGCTGGATTTTGCTCCTAGTGCATCATGGGTTCCCTCTTGGAATTCTGGGGCATGGGGTCAAACTAGCAAATGCCCACAATTACTTCCCCGACAGCCCATAACTCATCTGTTGTTGGTTTTTTGTTGTTTTTTTTAACTTGTTTTTATTTTTGCAGATCAGCACAATTTTCAAACTTCTCTCAGGCAGCAGGGAGGAAACACCACTGAGCTGCGCTATCCTGCCATTCATTCAAATGAGGTGCTCCGTATGTAATGGCAGCCGGCTAGTGATACAGCCAGAGGAGGAAGAATTATAACATTCAAAAATCAGTTGGAGAACACTTCAATCTCTCTGGTCACTCGATCACAGACCTAAGAGTGGCTATACTTCAACAAAAAAGCTTCAAAAACAGACTCCAACGAGAGACTGCTGAATTGGAATTAATTTGCAAACTGGATACGATTAACCTAGGCTTGAATAGAGACTGGGAGTGGATGGGTCATTACACAAAGTAAAACTATTTCCCCATGGTATTTCTCCCTCCCACCCCACCCCCCACTGTTCCTCTGATATTCTTGTTAACTGCTGGAATTAGCCTACCTTGCTTGTCACCATGAAAGGTTTTCCTCCTTTCCCCCCCCTGCTGTTGGTGATGGCTTATCTTAAGTGATCACTCTCCTTACAGTGTGTATGATAAACCCATTGTTTCATGTTCTCTGTGTGTGTGTATATAAATCTCTCCTCTGTTTTTTCCACCAAATGCATCCGATGAAGTGAGCTGTAGCTCACGAAAGCTTATGCTCTAATAAATTTGTTAGTCTCTAAGGTGCCACAAGTACTCCTTTTCTTTTAGCCAGAGGAGGAGTGGAGCTCTTTGCCTCATGTCCAGTGTCCTTTCCTGCATGTCCTGTCCTTTGTACGTGAGCTCCCTTGCAAGCTTTCTGAAAGGAAACCGCCCTCCATGCTCGATGCCTTGTCCCTCTGGTGGGATGCAGTTAAAAGACCAGCGTGCATGTTCTCCCTTTTCTCTCGCTTCCACAGGAGGTTTGCCAGATGTTAATGACAGATAAGGACCCTGCTGTTGCAGGTCCGATGGGGAAACAGCATCATCTCAATGCTTGACTCCGTGCCAACAAGGATCAAACGTTGCTTTTTTCTTAAATTTGGAATGCCACTCCCATGTGCTCTTCCCAGTCTGAGTTGAGCTTGCAGATGCCATGGTTTCCAGCTTGCTGCCCCTGCCTGCAATGATGCCTGCTGAAATAATTGCTGAGCGATGGGAAAGTGTCTTACTGTGGCAGAAGAAATAAGGCAGCCCTCCCCAGAAACCTTCGGCAGAGGATTACAGATTACCTCCAGGAAAGTTTCCTCAGGCTCTCTGGAGGATTCACGGGACATCCCCATGTGCATAAACAAACTGTTTTTGTGCCTGTGCCAGGGAATGAGAAGTGGATAACCAGTAGAGGTACAGAGGTTATTTCACTATCACTTGTAACACAAATAAAGAATAGGTTTCAGAGTAGCAGCCGTGTTAGTCTGTATTCGCAAAAAGAAAAGGAGTACTTGTGGCACCTTAGAGACTAACAAATTTATTAGAGCATAAGCTTTCGTGAGCTACAGCTCACTTCATCGGAAGTGAGCTGTAGCTCACGAAAGCTTATGCTCTAATAAATTTGTTAGTTTCTAAGGTGCCACAAGTACTCCTTTTCTTTTTGCAAATAAAGAATAGTAAATGAGAAGATGTTTCCCTGCAATAGCAATGCAAACTGCACATTTACCAGAGGTGCCTTCCCCGACATCACGCTGGCTCGCCTGTGCTGGAATGTTGGGGCTGCCTGGACTGCTCCGGGGTTAAGAACAGCTCCAGGCTCACCATGACTGGATTCCCTCGTCGCCTGCCCCCATTCTCCTCCTCCGCTAACACCTCTTCCACACAGTTGACCATGGCCCGTGACTGTGATGTGTCCAAGGGGCCCTTGGTGGTGGAGGTGGGAGCAGAGCATGCAGTTCCTTGTAAAAGGGGCATGTCTGTGGCGCCACATCAGAGCGACTGTTTGCCTCCCTTGCCTTCTGGCGTGTCTGCTGCAGTTCCTCACTTTTACATGGCACTGCCGCGAGTCCCTGGCCACGCCAGGAGCGACCTGCTCATAGATATCTGCTTTGCTAGGGCTAGATGGGAGCTTTGCCTGCACAGACTCTTCTCCCGACAGAGCTGGGAGATCCACCACCTGTGGTGTACTCCAGCTAGGAGCACAGTTCGAGCATGGAGCCAGCACGCTCAGCTGGGCAGTTGCTAGGTAAGCCAAGCAAACAGGAAATGGAATTTCAAAAATTCACAGGCCTTTAACAGGGGAGAGGCATGTTCTTATGTACCTGGCCACCAAGAAGCAAAGTTCAAAACGGTGACGAGAGTGGTCATGGTGGGTCAGTGTGGGACACCTCCCAGAGGCCACTAAAATCGACGTAAGTAACACAGGGTCTACACTGACACCGCATCCACCTAACAGTGCTACAATGACATAAGCGTCACCCTACCTCTCATTCGGGTGGAGTTATGTCGGACTAGCGGGTGACTTGGCATTGTAGTGTAGACTCTGACATAATTAGGTTGATTTAAGCCTTCTTGCATCAACCTAACTCTGTAGTGTAGACCCATCCTTTGCTTTTGGCAGTAAGCTTGTCAGAATGAAGAACATCACTGAAATGTATCATAAAAAAATATGTACCCTCAATAAAAAACTATGAAATTACCATATAAAATAAGAAATATACATAATTTAGTAGGAAATCTGTATCTACGTATGCAACAAATGAAGTAACGGAAGAAGAGAGTGTACACCTCAGCCTTTGCAAGTTGGTGAATTATTTATAGAAATCAGGATTAATAAATTTCCGACGCAGCGGGCTGTAGCTCACGGAAGCTCATGCTCTGATAAATGTGTTAGTCTCTAAGGTGCCACAAGTCCTCCTGTTCTTTTTGCGAATCCAGACTAACCCGGCTGCTACTCTGAAACCAGGAGGGGCGGCTTAGAGGAATGTTACTGGAAGTTCAAAATCGTTTTAAATGTTACAGCACTGCACCACCATGTTAGGTATATCCATTCTTTGCAAGAGTGAATAGCTGAAGCATGAAGTTAGTGGATGATAAAAGCCCAGAGACAAAAAAGCAAATTAAAAGAACCCAAAATGTGTTTATTTAATACAAGCTACGTTACACGCAGGGGCATGAAAGCTAAGGGGGGCACCCCCAAAGCTCTCCCAGGAACACGGCGGGAGGGGCGCGCTGCAGCGGGCACCAGGCTCACGCTGGGAAGGGGCCCACAAAGGGTTAATGCAGCCTGGGCCACTGCCCGGCGCCTCCGCCGCCTGGGGAGCGCAGTGCGCAGGCGCAGCAGGGACTGGGTGGGCAGGGAGTTGTAGTTTGCACGCCGCTGTGTTCCGCAGGGGCGCCGGGACCCGCGCGGCCAGCTGCACTACGAGTCCCAGCATGCCCCGCGCCGCGCTACGCACCGCCCCAGCTGAAATGGGCGGAGCGCACCGGAAAGAACCGCCCGCCGCAAGGCGATGGCCTGGGGCAGGGGGCGGTTCCCGGCGCGCATCCCGCGGCGCCCCCGCCCCCGCCCCCGCCCCCCGGCCCTGCGGGGTCGCTGCGGGTGGGCAGAGCGGGGCGCCCCTCCCCCGGGGACGCCCCCGCAGCCCGCAGTGCTGGGGGAAAGCGCGGTTGCGGGGCTGCGGCGGCGGAGGAGGCGCGGGGGCAGTCTGGGCTGGAGGGGGGTTGGCTCAGTGGCGGGGTAGCGGGAGGGCACAGCCCTGGGGGGGCCGGGGCGGGGAGTTTGAGGAGAGCCTTTGTTAGGGGCTGAGTTGTCGGGGCTGGGGACACAGGACACGGGAGAGCTCAGGTGTGAAGATTGGGGCAGGAGCTTGAGGCGGGATTGTGGTTGCCTTTGTGTAAAGTGTGTGTTGTCTCTCAGTGGCCTTTGCTCCCTGCAAAAGATGGGCACCAGCAATTTTCCTCCCCACACTCCGCCCCAATGTTTTCGAGACATTATTGTACCAAAGTACAAGATGCAGCTTTCAAAAAATGTATGTGGGAAACGTAACTTTGGGTGGAGGAGATGGGGGTGGGGAAATGCAGGTGTAGGGTGACCAGATAGCAAGTGTAAACAATCGGGGTGGGCGGTAAAAGGTGCCTATATAAAAAAAGCCCCCAAGAAAAATCGGGACTGTCCCTATAAAATCGGGACAACTGGTCACCCTATGCAGGTGCAGCACCCCTGGCTGCTACATACGGGCTTAATATAGCTCATAAGGGTGAGAATTAAGCACTTCTGTTCAAGGCCCCCAAGCAGGCCCTGAGTGTTTAAACAAAAAAGACAAAAACTAACAAACAACCCCCTTCCACACAAACCAGCTTCAATGGTATTCTGGGTACATTGATGTTAGCCCAGTTTGTTCTCTATGGACTGAGTGGAGGTCTCAGTGTGGCTTCAAATACCTGACTTTGTTTCTGAATAAATGTGTTCATCCCCATCCTGGCAATACCACCTTTACTATGGCATCAGTGGTGCTGTCAGGCCGGGCCCACTCTTGGAAGGGGCCCATCACAACCGCATGGGGGCCCGCAAACATGTTTGACGCTGGGCCCACAAAAGGATAATCCGGCCCTGGGTGTGCACGAGGTGTGGTTCCTACGCTGTTACAACCGCGGTGTAAAAGCAAGAAGAGCTGCCCCCCCCTCCCCCGTTATGAGGAGACTGACACAGCACAGAGGGCCCCCAGCGTTACACAGGGGATATTCGGTCTGCTCTGACTTGGCATGCATGCAAGCAACAGGACTACATGCCCCGACCTCCGGATGTCCTGCTGCTGTGCATGTAGATAATGCATCAGGATACCAGCTGGGGCTGAACGGGGAAGCATGTGTCAGTGACTTTGTACTAACTTTTATAGACAAGCCCTTTAATGGTGAGACAAGGTGTGCCCCAGACCCCAGTGGGCTGCCCAGCCCGGGATGGCCCCGGGGGGCACCTTTCTGCAGGCCTCTGTCTCTGCTTAGACACGCTGGGCCGGGTTTCTCTTGGTTCGGGAAGGGGAGAAGGATTGTGGCTAGCGTCCAGCAGCGGAGAGCTTTACACTGTAGCTCCAGACTCTGCTCAGTGCGGAGGGAGGGGATGTTGCTCCGTTTCATGCTGCTGCCCGGGGGTGGGGGGCTGGAGTCCCGGGGACACAGACCCCTGGGCTCTGCCCACCCCAGCCCCCACCCGGAGCCCACAGGTGCGGGGTGGGGGCAGCAGGAGCAATTGTGGTCCCGGCCCCGGCCCCCACCCAATTCCCTGCAGCCCCCCGCCCCAGGCCAGTGACTGGCCTGGGGACAAGGGGAGGGGCAGGAAGAGAAAAAGCCAGGTCCTGTTCTGCCTGGTGCAGTGGCTGCTTTTCATCCTATGACCCATGGCTCCCCGGGGGGCTGCAGACTGTCCCTAGGATTACCAAAGGGGTCTGCACCTCCATTCGAAATGTTTTAGGGGTCCACAAATGGAAAAAAGCCACTGGCCTAGTCCCTGTTGAAAACCACTGGCCTAGTGCCCGCGCTGCTGGGGCCATGTCCGGGGGATCCCCCAAAGCAGGTCCTTTGACTCTGCTCTTTCACTGCAGCTGGGGGCCCTGGAGCACAGTGACACTGACAGTGTCAGCTGCCTCATTTCAGTCTCAGGGACCTTTTCAAGTGCTTCTAACAGACCCAAATGACTAGACGGACCTGGAGTCTGCTATAGTCTGACAACTCCTGTGTTCCTCTTTCCAGTAGAGAGTCTCTCTCCTAGGTGAATTTGGTTTGCAAGTTTGATGGAAAACCACTTAGCTTGTTTTTGAGAAGGAGCCTGTGAAAAGAGGCTGGGAAAACTCTGTTGTGATGTAGGTTGGGGGAGAGGGCAGAAAAGAGTCATACATATGGGGGGAGGGGGGAATTGTTACATTGAGAGACTTAAAAGCTCCATATGTTGAATTTATCAAAATATAAATATGTTGAAAACTAAGAGGTGACATCATTTTAAGTACAGGTACCTTCACAGATGGGAAATACTGGTTACCAAAGCACTCTTTAGTCTCGCGGTTAAAGGCCTCACATGAACCCATAGCTGGAAGCTGAAGCCAACGAATGCGGATTAGAAATTAGGCATATGTTTTCAGTAATGAAGATGATTAATCCCTGGACCAAAGGCAGTGGTGAATTCTCCATCTCTTGATGTCTTCAGATCAACACTGGATGACTTTCTGGTCGAAAAGGGACCCACACCAGCCGGGTGAAAATGAGCGAGTGAGTGAGGGTGGGTGACAGCGAGTGACAGAGGGAGGGGGGATGGATTGAGCAGGGTTGGGCCTCGGAGGAGGGCCAGGGCAAGGGTGTTTGGGTTTTTTCAGTCAGAAAGTTGGCAACCCTAAATGGGCTGTGCCTACAGGAAGTCAGAGTAGATGAGCTACTTGTCCCTTTTGGGTTCAGATTCTATAAATCTTAGGCTCTCATCTCACACAACTCACATATATGTTTAATATTTAGCATCTGCGTGGTCTCATTGACTTCATTTCATCTCGGTCACTGATAGAGCTTTAAAAAGCCTGCATGGGTTTAGTCCTTGTGTGCGGGGATGGATCTGTGTCATAAATAAAGTAGGTTTCAGAGTAGCAGCCGTGTTAGTCTGTATTCAAAAAAAGAAAAGGAGGACTTGTGGCACCTTAGAGACTAACAAATTTATTTGAGCATAAGCTTTTGTGAGCTACAGCTCACTTCATCGGATGCATTTGGTGGAAAATACAGAGGGGAGATTTATATACACACACAGAGAACATGAAACAATGGGTTTTATCATACACACTGTAAGGCCAGGATTTTTAGAAGCAGGAAGCTAACGCAGATGCCTGCAGCTGTGTTCAGGCAGCTGAATAATTGGCCCGATTATCAACAAAGCTGGACACAGAACTGTATCCCAATATTGCAGGCTCGACATTTTTGAAACTTACTCCAGCCATTTATTGAGAGAACTGAATATGGTTTGGGGACCAAACTTTCGGTGGTGAATTTTTAATATCATGACTCAAGCGTTTTCCCAGCATGGCAGAGTAGAATGTCAACAAGGAAAGAATCGGGGTGTGAAATGCGCTCAACCCCTTCTAGAACATCCTCAAATGCCCTTCTCGCCCTGACAGGCTGCAGAATAAAATCCTAGTTTGCTCCAGTTTGTCTGATCCATGGAGAGATAAGGAAGGGAAATGGCTGCAGTGGAGTGGGTGGCTTTCGAGGAGGTGGCTGTGTATTTTACCAAGGGGGAATGGGATCTGCTGGACCCGGGTCAGAGAGCTCTCTACAGGGATGTCATACAGGAGAATTATGAGACTGTGACCTCGCTGGGTAAGAATCCCTCTTCTCTCAGGTATTAGACACTGAGGGGAGGGGGTCTGTGCAGAATTCTTCACTGGTCCCCCAGATTTCAGGGGGATCTGTCCCAATTGTCCCCAGATAGCGTGAGACTTTTCCTGCCGCATCAATTCCCACAGGACAGGTGATTCAGGGACACGATGGTGCTGCTCTGTCCTGAACCAAGTTTTTCATGTGAGACGAACACTCTCTATTTCCCCATCCCAGGTCAAGTTCCATTCTCTGGGTTCTCAGAAATGGACTCAGCATCTCATGTCTCAACTCTGCCTAAGTCCCCAGGATCAGATTTTCAAATGTGCTTCACCTCCATCTTGCCCATATTCTGCCGCAGCTGGACTCAGTCTTCAGAGACCTGGCTCAGTTCCCTACCCTGTGGCCTTTTGCAAGTCATATAGACTGTGTGCGCTTCGGTCCCCGACCTGCCCAGCAGCGGTCATTGCTTTCTTGTTTCACAGGAGTGGAAGGATCATTATGTTTAGTACTGCGAGGAGCCCAGTTATAGGGTAAAGGGGGGGCCTATAAATACCATTGTAGCCCAATGGGGTACTGATTTCCACTGGGGAGTCCAGGTGCTGCTGTAATTAATAATTTGGCTTCCCGCAACGGCAGCTGTGGTGTAAGAGTTACAAGAATCCCTTGTCCTGAAGTCTCTTTCTCTGCTTGTGTGTAAGCCATCACCAGCCTTTCTGTTCCCACTTTAGCTCCTGCAGGTGCCCCAGCCAATGTTCCCTCTAATTTTCCCTGTGCAAGTGTGGAGTCAATTTTGTTCTGTGCAATGATATGGAGGTGATGGGTGGCAGGGTGGGGCCGAGGGGTTCAAAGTGTGGGAGGGGGCTCAGGGCTGGGGCAGAGGGTGGTGATATGGGGGGCGGGGTGAGAGCTCTGACTGGAGGTGCAGGCTCTGGGGTGGGGCTGGGGATGATGGATTTGAGGTGTGGGGGGGCTCAGGGCTAGGGCAGCGGGTTGGGATGCAGGGGGGATGAGGGCTCTGGATGGGGGTGTGGGCTCTGGGATGGGGCTAGGGATGGGAGGGAGCTCACGTCTGGGGCAGAGGATGGGAGGGTTAGGGCTCTGGGGTGGGGCTGGGGATGAGGGGTTTGGGGTGCAGGCTGCCCCGGGGTTGTGGTGAGGAGAGAGGACTCCCCTCAGCCCTCTGTCAGTGCAGCAGCCCAGGGCCAGGGTAGAGCACCTTTCCCACCAGGGTTGGGGCTGCGGGAGAGGCAACTGTCCCAGTCCGCGGCAGCTCCCTGGCTGTGGCTGAGGAGCCTCTCCTGGCTGCAGCAGCTCCGGAGCTGGGACTGGGGGAGAGGCACCTCTCCCTGCCTGTGCGACCTTGATAGCCTGCCGCACAGCTTAGAGGGAACTTAGCCCAGGACCATGGAGAATGGGGAGGGTGGGACCCAGGCATCCCCTGGTGCCAACTGGCACTGGACACCTGTGGGGGCATAATGTTTTTCAGGAATCCCCTGGGTCAGAGACCTGCATAATAGTTCACTGAAGGGTGGCATAGGAGGGCTCATCCAAGGGCCAGTAGCCCACTGGTTGTCACCACTGTGAAATGTGTGGGTGGATAATATTTGAGGAATTATGTATCTCTTGTGACAGGGTCGGGCCAGATGGCTATAGGAGAGTAATAGAAGGCAGATATGTTAACCCCAGGCTAAGTAGGTCCCTTTTCCCTGGGAAGGTAACAGGGAAGGTTCCAGAACAATCAGGAACCTTCTGGAGATATTAGACAGGCTGATTAGAACACCTGCAGCCAATCAAGAAGCTGCTAGAATCAATTAAGGCAGGCTAATCAGGGCACCTGCGTTTTAAAAAAGAGCTCACTTCAGTTTGTGGTGTGTGAGGAGCTGGGAGCAAGAGGCGCTAGGAGCTGAGAGTGAGAACGCGGACTGTTGGAGGACTGAGGTGTACAAGCATCATCAGACACCAGGAGGAAGGTCCTGCGGTGAGGATAAAGAAGGTGTTGGGAGGAGGCCATGAGGAAGTAGCCCAGGGAGTTGTAGCTGTCACGTAGCTCTTATAGGAGCCACAGCAGACAGCTGCAATCCACAGGGCCCTGGGCTGGAACCCAGAGTAGAGGGCAGGCCCGGGTTCCCCCCAAACCTCCCAACTGTTGGCCAGACACAGGACGAGTCGACCTGGACTGTGGGTTCAGAAAAACGGCCAAGCTGAGGGCTGCCGTGAAGCTCCAAGGTGAGCAAATCCACCAATAAGCGCAAGACCCACCAAGGTAGAGCAAAAAGAAAAGGAGTACTTGTGGCACCTTAGAGACTAACAAATTTATTAGAGCATAAGCTTTCGTGAGCTACAGCTCACTGCAAAAAGAAAAGGAGTACTTGTGGCACCTTAGAGACTAACAAATTTATTAGAGCATAAGCTTTCGTGAGCTACAGCTCACTGCAAAAAGAAAAGGAGGACTTGTGGCACCTTAGAGACTAACAAATTTATTAGAGCATAAGCTTTCGTGAGCTACAGCTCACTTCAAGTGAGCTGTAGCTCACGAAAGCTTATGCTCTAATAAATTTGTTAGTCTCTAAGGTGCCACAAGTCCTCCTTTTCTTTTTGCGAATACAGACTAACACGGCTGCTACTCTGAAACCAAGGTAGAGCAGAAACTTTGTCACACTTTATTGAAAAACTCAGGCAGCAGGTAAGTGTCAGCCATCTCCCTGCCTGGCTGTCTCTGTTCCGAATGCCTCACACCGTGCGGCCGTTTGCAGATTGAGCCGGGTCTCACCTGGCGAGAGTGTGAAGTCTACAGGAGAGGAAAGCTACAGGAAGACAGAAGCAGCAGTGGCGTGTTCTTTGGATGACTAAAGACAATGTAGCGATCTGGTATGTCTGGGAGTCACCTAGGTGGCAAACTGACAGCCCACTTCTCTCATGAAAAAGGGTCCCAGCCTCCCGGCTGTAAAATACTGCAAGGACTTAGGGTGGGCCCCACTGTATTAGACAGGAGAGATTCTTGTTTCATTCAGTCCCAGCTCTAGAAGAATCCCATGAGAGTTCAGCAGCCCAGGGGCGGGGCACTCCAGGGACACACTGGGAGGGCTGGAGGGTTGGAACGTCCCTGCAGAGTGACAGCAGGCTCCGGGGAGAGCTCGTGGTGACAGTGGCTGGTGGAGGTGGGGAGCTGAGGCCCAGTGGGCACAGACAAAGCTCCCCCACGCCAAGGGCAGGTGTAGCGAGGTGCCTGACGATGCCAGGAACCCCCAGGAAACGTCGCACGAGAACTCTGACAATAGCAGCAGAGACTTAAGGAAACCCCTGTGGTGCTTCGCTAACAGATCTTTGTGCTCCTGGGCCTCTTGGCTGGGTAGTGTCTTCATGAGTTCCTGGAGATGGGGCATGATAGTTGCTGCTGTTACTGCTGCTGCTTCATGGATTAGCGGGACTCTGTGCCTGCAGGTTGAGCCCAGGTGGGACTAGAGCGGCTCCTCTGCCCCTCTAGGTCTGTGGTGCGCAGGGGAGCTGGAGAGGATGAGCTCAGCAATCCTTGCTAACGGAAGAATTCTGGTTTGTGTCTGAAGTCGGGAGCAGCCCGACATGGCTGGGGATGGAGGCAGGTCTGGTGTTTGGCACCTGTTTCCAGCCCAGGGGGTGGCTGGCTGTGTGTGTGAGACTGGACGTTGTTTGTGAGAAACGCTGGATGTATTTTCACTGCAGATTTAACCGACATCAGGGGGTGAGCACTGCGGTTAGTCTAGCCGGGCTGTAAGCAGCCCTGCTGCAAAGCCCTGCCCAAGTGACTGTCCTCCCTGGTGCTGCAATCACCTTGTGTGTGTCCCTGTAACTTCTGGGAGCTCGTCCCAGGGATCTTAGCACTGCAGGCAGCTGAGCCGCTCTATGAATTATGGGAGAACTTGTGTGTCATTGTAGGCACATGGTGGGAATTGGGGGAAGGATTTGAGTGATTATTAGCACTCAAGTAATATAACCTGCATCCTCACTGCAACGTGAACTGGTTACCGGCCTGAGTGAAAGCAGCACCTTGGATTAGCCTCTGCCCTCCCCCCCCATGAGCCAGCCAACCTGGCTTAGCTTGTGTTTGAGGCATTAGGAGACTATTACTGGATACTGTGTCCCGGTCTGGTGTCTACACTTGAAGAGGAATGTCTGGAACACTTTGGAACGGGGCTATCCAAGTGCCACAAGAGTGATTTGAGGTCTGGAAAATGTGCCTTAGAGTGAGTGACTAAAGGAGCTTTGTCTAGTTAGTTTATCCAGGAGATGGTTAAGCCATATTTTGAACAGAGGTCCTAAGTACCTACATGGGGAGTATATTTCTGACAGGGGAGAGCTCCTTAATCTACCAGACAAATTCAGAAGAAGATCCAGTGACTGGAAGCTGAAGTTAGATAACTTGGCTAGTCATAAAGTGAAAATGTTTAAGAGTGAGGTGAGTGAACCACTGGAGTATTTTACCCAGGGATGTGGTGGCTTCTTCATCATTAGGAGTCTTTTAAAGAAACCTGGATGTCTCTTTCTAATAAATGTAGTCTATCTCAACCACAAGATATGGGCTTGATGCAAGGAATCTCAAGGGTGAGGTTCTCTGGCCTGTGTAGTATAGAGGACCATAATATTCCCTTCTGACTTTATCATCTGGGAATGTATGTTTGCAGTTATGCAGATTAGTCAAAAATCTGGCTAGCCTTGTCCGTTGATTCAAGCCACAAACAAACATCCCTATTTATCAAGCACGTAAACACATGATTTCCTCCATTAAAGTCAATGGGACTCAAGCACTGAGTTTCAGTGATGTGCTCCACAAGGCAGCCTGAGAGATTATGGGGGGGTGTTCAGTGGGATCTGTTTGTATGGAATATCTCCTTCATTTAAGGAAAGGAAAGTGGCAGAGGACAATGCACTTACTTTCACAGTCTCCGAGAACTAGTACATGTGGTCCCATGGCAAGAAAATCTAAGGGAAAAAGGCATTCAGGAGAGCTGGTGGTTTTTCAGAAAGTATTTATGACACGACAGCAAACTCTCCTGATGATAGGGAAAGATAGGAAGAATAGCAAAGGGCCAATATGGCTGCATCAGGAGGTCTTGAATGACATGAACATTGAAAAAGAACCCTACAAAATAGGGGCACATGGACAGATTGCGAAGGGTGAGGATGAAAGAACAGCAGAAGCATGTGGGAAGAAAACCAAAAAGCGTGAGGTGCAAAATGAGTTACAAATAGCAAAGGACATAAAAGGCAATGAGAAGAGATTCTGTAAATAGATAAGGAGCAAGAGAAAGACAGAGGACAATGTAGGCCCACTACTTGGAGGGGAAGGAGAGCTAACATATGACAAGAAGGTTGGTGTGTAAAGGCCTTTTTTCTGTCAGTCTTTATTTAAAAAGTTAATGTTATCCAGATACTTAACACAACTTATGTCAAAAACAAGGGGGAAGGAACAAAACAGACTAGAGAAAGAACAGATTGAATACATCAAACTTATTTAAATATTCTTTAAGTCATCAGGGACTGACAAAATTCACCCTAGGGTACTGAAGGAACTAGGGTACTTGAGGTCCCAGAGACTGGAAAAGGGCAAACCTAGTACTTATTGTTAAAAGGGGGAGCAAAGATGACTTGGGAATTATAGGCCAATTAGTCTAACTTTGATACCGACGTAGACACTGAAGCAAATTATTAAATAATCAATTTGTAAACATCTAGAGGATAAGTAATAGCCAACATGGATTTGTCAAAAATAAATAAAGTCAAGTCCAAAGTGCTATACTGAGAAAGGACAAATTAAACGCACAAATCCACAATGGGGAATGACTGGCTAACCAGTAGTACTGTGGGAAAGGATCTGGGGGTTATAGTGGATCACAAAATGAATGTGAGCCAACGATGTGATGTAGTTGCAAAACTGGATACTTTTTTATTTCAAGGGTGTATTAACAGGAGTGTTGTGTGTAAGACACAGGAAGTAATTGGTCCTTTCTACTTAGCACTGCTGAGACTTCAGTTGGGAAGTTGTGGCTGTTTCTGGGTGCCATGCTTTAGGAAAGATGTGCACAATTGAAGAGTGTCCAGAGGAGAGCAACGAAAATGAAAGTGATAGAAACACTATCCTATGAGAAAGGGCAAAAAGAAGTGTCCATGTTTAGTCTTGAGAAAAGAAGACGGAGTGGGAGACCTGATACCAGTCTTTAAAGATGTTAAAGTGTTATAAAGAGGATGGTGATCAATTGTTCTTTATGTCCACAGAAGGTAGGACATGAAGTGATGGGCTTAATCTGCAGCAAGGGAGATGTAGGTTAGGAAAAACTTTCTACCTGTAAGGACAGTTCAGTAGTGGAATAGGTCACCAAGGTATGTTGTGAAATCCCATTCACTAGAAGTTTTTAAGGACGGGATAGACAATCACTGGTTAGGGTTGCTAGGGTATTTGGTTCTGACTCAATGCCGGGGTCTGGGAGAGGTGACCTCTTTCCAGCAATCCATTTCTATGATTCCAAGATATGAGCTGACATAGGAGGAGAATGTTGACTCCACCTGCAGAGCTGTCCTGAGGTGTATGGAGCAGGCAGAGGGTGTGAGGAGAGCCAGAACCAGACCTGAGGTGTGGGCACCAGACACTGGTGGGGGCACAGCATGCCTCATGCATGGTGGGGAAGGGCTGAATGGCCTCATATGGGGACCCTAGTGCCTAGTCTATCATGACTCAGGAGAGGAGGCTCTTTGCTCTCTGCATTGGACGGGGGCAGGTGTCTAGGTGTCAGGATCTTTATTTCCTGGCCCTATTTCCCGGCTATTTCCTATTCAAATTGGGGAAGCACCTAGGTTGCTGAATCAGGGATCACAGCCCTGTTAAGCCAGGTGTTGCATGGACAAGTACTAGGAGATTCCCCACGCCAAACTGTTCACAGTCTGGGTAACAGCTTCCTGTCCTGACTTTGTTTGGGAAGGGATATGGGTATGTGAAAGGGGGAGGTGGGACTGGCAGTGATTACAACTCCAGATACCTCCAGCATGTCACAGCTCTGCTCAGCTCCCCAGGGGAATAAGTTGGGGCCTTCCCTAGGCCAGGTGGATAAACCCTTGCTCCAGACCAGTGCGTCAAGGGATTTTGTATGATTTATAGCCTAGTCGCCATAGTGTTGGGGATGGGGAGAGGAAGGAGTCTCTGCATGGGCTACTCAGACATTAGGTCTGCAAGGAGTAAGAGTCCTGACCTTAATGAATAGGATCAACACTTGTTTCCTTGCCCCCCCAAGCAGGTCTCCCAATTTCCAAACTGGATGTGATCTCCAGGCTGGAACGAGGGAAGGAGCCGTGGATCCCTGATCTCCAGGGCTGCGAAGAAAGGAAGAACCCGAGAGACACCCTCATGAGTAAGGGATCAATTAAAGTGATTCCAAAACCAGTTATTCTATCCTCCTGGCAGATGTCATTTATTCATTTTACACCCAGCCTGTCTGACTCTTCAGCCCCTGCCTACAGCTGTATTCGAAGGATGTGAAGGAAGGATGGGTCCTATCCTCTCTCCTCTGGGGTGGGCCTGTGAGGGAGGATAGGATTCAGTTCCTGATACTTCAATCTTCTCAGCAGTTATTTGGGTTTGTTCCCCTCTTTCCTGTTCCCTTTCTGAGATTCCCCATCCCCCAGCACAGGGACTGACTCCTGACCGGATCCTCTCTCTGTCCCAGCAGGTGATGGGATGGTGAGTGGGAACGAGGAGGAGAATCTTCAGCAGGAAGATCCTGAGCAAGTGGAACCACAGGGGATGGTATTGGGAAGAGGTGAAGGGGACGTTTCCCAGAGTCCTGAGGAGGGAGAAGCCCGTGAGAGCCAGAGCAGGCCAAAGAGGCAGCAGGGAAACCACTCAGAGGAGAGACAGGGTAAATCCACCCACAGGAGCAGAGGAGTCAAGAAAATTAAATAAATTATTGAACAGAGAATCCCCACTGGAAAGGGACCCTACTTGTGCGGTGACTGTGGGAAAGGCTTCAGTCAGAGTTCAACTCTTATTCACCATCAGAGAAACAACATGAGAGAGAAACCCTACAAATGCAACAAGTGTGGGAAAAGCTTCAGTGTGAGCCCAAAGTTTCTATTACATCAAAGAACCCACACAGGAGAGAGACCCCATGAGTGCCCCATGTGTGGGAAATGTTTCAGTGTGAGCTCCAACCTTATTCAACAGCAGAGAATCCACACGGGAGAGAAACCCTATAAGTGTCCCAAGTGTGGGAAAAGCTTCAGTCTGAGATCGACCTTTCTATCACATCAGAGAATGCACACACAAGAGAAACCCTATATCTGCCCTGAGTGCGGGAAAAGCTTCGGTCACACTACATATCTCACTAGTCACCAGAGAACGCACATGGGGGAGAAACTCTACAAATGCAGTGAGTGTGGGAAAAGCTTTAGTCAGAGTTCAAACCTTTATATGCATCAGAGAATTCACATGGGAGAGAGACTCTATAACTGCCCTGAGTCCAGGAAAAGTTTCAGACTGAAGTCAACCCTTGTTACTCACAAGAGAATCCACATGGCTGGGAAATGGTTTAAATGCCCTGAATGTGGGAAAAGCTTCAATTTCATCACATCCCTTAAGAAACATCAGAGGATGAACAGTGGAGAGTAACCTTATAAGTGTCTTGACTGTGGGAAACGTTTCTGTAGCAGCTCAGCCCTTTGCAATCATCAGAGAACCCACCTTGAGGAGAGACCCTACAAATGCAATGAGTGCAGGAAAAGTTTCAATCAAAGCTCCAACCTTATTCAGCATCAGAGAATCCAGACAGAAGAGAGACCCTATAATGGCCCCAATAGTGGGAAAAGCTTCAGTTGGAATCAACCCTTATTAAGCACCAGCAAACTCACACAAAAAGAAATGCTATAAGTGAGCTGAATGTGGGAGAGGCTTCAGTGCAAGCTCAATCCTTATTACACATCGCAGACTCCACACAGAAATGTCCTGGCTAGGAATGGGCCAAGGGAATAACACCTTTGTTGAGTCCCACAAATCTCAGAGGGCAGGCCAGGTTGGAGTAGCCATGTAACAGGGACCTGCAAGGATTATTAAAGCTGAGCATGAAATTATTCTCCTGGAACAGACCTGTGTAGTCTAAGAGGCTATGATAAGATTCCCACCTTATGATAAAAAGAAAAGGAGTACTTGTGACACCTTAGAGACTAACAAATTTATTTGAGCATAAGCTTTCATGAGCTACAACTCACTTCATCGGATGAGATTTGTTTGTTACATACCAACACCCCACACCCCTCAACAGACACACAACCCCCCCCCCCACACACTTCCCCGTGCACCCTTTATGCCAGGGTTGGCCAACCTGAACCTGAGAAGGAGCCAGAATTTACCAATGTACATTGCCAAAAAGCCACAGTAATATGTGATGATTATATTTATATATATATGTATTGTGACGGGGCAAGGCCAGATGGCTATGGAAGAGTAGTTGTTTTTTTTTGAGCTGAGGCAGATGGTATACAGCCAGTGGGGGTGGTGGAGGGGGCAGCGGTGGTGGTAATAGTGGTGGGGGTTGGGGGGGACACACAGATAGATCGGGGGCAGCTCCACGCCACACCCCCTATGGAAGAGTAGTGGGAGATAGATATATGAGCTCCAGGCTAAACAAATCCCTGGTACTAGGATAAGTGAAATGGCAGCTGCTCCAGGTCAATTAAGACACCTGGGGCCAATTAAGAACTTTCCAGAAGGCAGGAAGAAGGCTAGGTTGATTGGGACACCTGAAGCCAATCGGGGCTGGCTGAAACTAGTTAAAAGCCTCCAAGTTAGTCAGGTGGGAGGGCATGTCAGGAGCTGTGCGAAGAAGTTGCGCGGTTGGAGAGGCTGAGTAGTACACACCATATCAGTCACAAGGAAGGAGGCCCTGAGGTAAGGGTGAAGTGGAGCTTGAGGAAGTGAGAGCTGCTGTGAGGAAGTAGCCCAGGGAATTGTACATGTAATGTTACTAAAAGGGCAGCTACCATAGCTGATACTATTAGGGTCCCTGGGCTGGAGCCCAGAGTAGAGGGTGGGCCCAGGCTCCCCCCTCCATCTTTGCCCTCTGTTAATCACTGAGACTGGGAGACAACAGAGACTGTGCAAGGAAGGATAACTTCTCCTCACCTCCCTCGCTGGCTTATGATGAAAATGGCTCAATAGACTGTGACCCTTGTCTCTAGAGAAAGAAGGGTTACGTGGAGGGTCACAGTGAGCCTCTGAGGTTAGCGAAATCCGCCAGGAAACAGAGGCAAGGACAGAGCTTTATCACAACTGGTGTCAGCAGTGGGATTTCGTTCACAGCGTGGAGGAAGAAAGAGGTTTTTTTAAAAAAAAAGTGCACTGGGGTTTTGGATTTTTTGTTTGTTTGCTTTGTACCACAATGGAGGAGGTGGTCAGAGCTTTGGTACAAGCCACGGCAGCCCAGCTGGAGGCCACCCGGGTACAGGCAATGGCACAACAGGAGTCTATGCGGCTACAGCAGGAAGCCAATCAATTATTGATGAGCCAGGTGACCCAAGATCCTGCCCTCTTGAGAGAGATGTGGATCAGCTGAAGATTCTCACCACCCAGGCCCAGGGGTCCGACGGGACGCGAACCCTGAGGGCCACTGGTTGTCTGCCAAAGATGACATCAGGAGATGACATAGAGGCATATCTCCTCTCATTCGAAAGGACTGCTCAGCGTGGCCCCCAAGAGCAGTGGGCCAGCATTCTCGCCCCTTTTTTGTGTGGAGAGGCCCAGAAGGCCTACTTTGACTTGCCTGCCACGGATGACACTGACTATACCCATCTGAAGGCAGAGATCCTAGCACGAGTGGGGGGGGGGGAACCCGGGCCCACCTTTGCCCCCTGATTAATCACTGAGACTGGGAGACAACAGAGACTGTGCAAGGAAGGATAACTTCTCCTCACCTCCCTCGCTGGCTTATGAAGAAAATGGCTCAATAGACTGTGACCCTTGTCTCTAGAGAAAGAAGGGTTACGTGGAGGGTCACAGTGAGCCTCTGAGGCTAGCGAAATCTGCCAGGAAACGCGGGACCCATGGAGACAAGGACAGAGCTTTGTCACAATATATATATATATACACGATCATTATATAAGGTGACAATGTAGATTTATTATACATTTATAATGTATACTTAATGATAATAACAAATTAATCTTTTACTTAATGGGATTTCTGGCAATCTTTGCTTTGAACAATTCCCTTGAAGTTTGCTTTGTGTTCAATTGTGCTCATGCAGCAGTTCTCTTAGGTGGCTGTCTGTCAAAATGGATTGGTGCTTGGATTTCACATGTTTGAGTGTCTAGAAAACAGACTCACAAAGATAGATTGAGGCAAATATCGAGATTAATTTTAGGGCTGCACCTCTGATGTTGGGGTATTTATCCTTTGGTACAGATTTTCAGAAAGTAAGGGTCCCCTGTGTCTTCTGAACAGATTCCAATCTGTCATCTTCCAAAAGTTCTGTTATTTCCATCTGGGATGTTGCTTCATCAGTGACTAAAGGAGATTTCAGACAATCAGTTTCAGCACTAAAAGGGTCAATCAGAAATCTGATTTGAGGTCTTTTCTGCTGCAAATCTTGGAATCTTTCCTCAAAACTGTCCTTAAGATCTTTAATCACGCTTACATACCTAGTTGTGCTCTGTTTTAGAGGTTCTGCTGCATCTTCTTTTGTTCTGGCTTGAAGTTGTGATTTTGAGGGAAAGTGTGTTAGCTCTCCCTCAAGAATTTGTCTGTGAAACAACTGCAGATGGTTCATGAACGCAAATACGCCTTGCACTAGATCAGACAGCAACTGGAATTTTCCTTGTAAGTCCACGTTTAGTTTATTCAAATGCAGCAGCATGTCTGAAAGAAGTGCCAAGTCTAGAACCCATCCAGGATCTGTAAGCTTGGGGTGTATCCTGTGCTTCTCCTCCATAAACAATTTTATCGATTCCAGGAGCTCAAAAAAAATGAGAAATAACTTTACCTCTTGAGAGCCATCGAATTACACAGTGAAATGGCAAATCGTCAGCGGGTCATCTTCATCCAGTTCTTCAATTAGATTTTGAAATTCTCTGTGATTGAGTGCATTTGAGAGAATGAATTTCACAATGTCAAGACGTGATCAAATTTGAGATTTTTAGATACCAGTTGCTCCCGATGAATAATACAGCAAAATGTCCAAAATTCAGGAAAGCTCTCATCAGACTTACAAACCCTACTAATCCATTTGCAGATCCCCACAAGGACGAAACCCATCCATTGCAATGGCAGTGAGCTTGTGTAAAGGCAAGTGGCTTTCGCAACTACCAACATCAACACCTCCTTTAGATCTCGTCCACGAGTTCTGTCCTCTAGTGACACGATATCAAGGAGTTCTTCCCTTACAACACAGTTGTCAGACACAGTGTGGACAAATAAAGATAATAAGGTTTATCCTATGCAACCAAAGTGATGCTCATATACTCACACTGCTGAAGTTGTGAGTGCAGTTGCGATTCGATGTCACTGTTCAGGTCAGAGATTCTGCGTTCTATTGTGTGGCGTGAAAGCTGCAGGCCAGAAATTTTCTTCTGTAGATTCTCGTTCTCTGATGACAAGGTTGAAATCACATCAGTGCAGCACATTTTTATAGGCAACATGTGCGTTATTCAAGGAGACACTGGTGCTGGCCAGGGGGTGCTGGACCCCGGCTCTGTCCCAGGCCCCGACCCCCACTCAAACCCTTTTCCTAAGTCCCCACCCTTACTTCTGCCCCACCTCTTCTCCCACCTGAGCCTCTTGCACATCACAAAACAGCTGATTGCAGTGGGCAGGAGGCACGGGGGAGAGAGAGGCACTGATAGGGCTGCCAGGGGGTGCTGAGCACCCATCGTTTTTTCCCCAGAGTTGGCTCCTAGCAGGACACACATATTATCTTTGAAGAGCCACATGCGGCTCTGGAGACACAGGTTGGCCACCCCTGATATACAGGTTTTGCAATGCGGTCGAATAGCTCACAGCACCCCCACTATACAAATTATTCCAGCGCCCCTCCTGCTCCCCAACTTACAAAGGGAGCTGCTGCCCCTTGCCCTGTCACATCTCCCAGAGTTGCCTGAGGGGCAGGCATGTCCCAGTCCGGTGCCCCGTGGACCAGGAATTAGGATTGGATGTCGAAAAAACCCTGCTGGCTTGTCAAACCTGCTGGACTGTAGGTGTGTCCCCAAGCAGTTGCTGGGGATGCACCAAAGCCTCTGTGTCCACTGGCGAGGAAGAGGTTGGTGCCCCGGACAGCCTTACCCATGGAGAGGAAGCAGGATGGGCAGAACCGAGGGCAGAGCAGGGGCTGGCACGGATCGGGGGTTGGCTTCACGCGGTGGGGGGCGGGCGGGGGGACCGCTATTGTCCATTCAATATTTCAGACCCTTGTCCCTGAACGTGGACTTTTTGTAATGACTTTAGGGAATTGTTTTCTTTCCAAAGAGATGCCAGACTAAACTAGGATGCTAACGGTGACATTCTATATCTAGGAGAGCGTTCTGTAATCCCCATATTCCTCATTTCTATATAATTGTGATATTACATATAAAGCAGGCCATGTGAGGGATCCATGGCTAGGTTACGGTCTGCTGAATGTCACCGTTCTCTCTAAATATGTATATCATTGTCAGACCATCATTATCTTGTTGTTTCACTGTGTGACCTTGGGCAGGTCACATCATTGCTCCGTTTCCTTCTCTCTGGAATGGGGTTAATGGTATTTCCCTGCTTGGCTGGTGTGTTAACTGTCAGAGCAAACCTGAAACCACGTAAGGAAATGGAGAGAAACCACAATCTGCACAGCCCTGGTGCTAACAAGTGACTTTGCCGAAGTAAACCAGCGTGTGTTGTCGTATTGTCACTAACAGCCCAGAGATTGAACACGCTGGTGTGCCACAGGAGAGTCATTTGTCTGCTGCCTCAGGGCTCAAACCCTAAAATGTAGAAAACAACACAGCCCCCTGCTGCAAAAGCAACCCCCAGCATCAGCACTGCAGAGTAGACACACGGTAGAATAACCACTGGCAAAACGCTGTGAATGCCACTGCACTCACCTTGTTGTGCTCCCAGGGTTCTTAGAGGCTGCTCCCCAGTGTGTCTCACTGTGCAGGGACCTGCTGCCCATGCTCCATGGCAGATACAGTGATGGCACATGACATCTTCCAGCAGGACATGTGGGATATGTCCGTGGCTGCAACCTCTGAGCTTCCTTCCCTCCGTCACATAACCCAGTGGGGTGTTGTGATGGAGAAGTCACCCGCTAAGGGGCAGATGGTGCATGCAGTGGGCTCAGCAGTGGCCGCTGTCTCCTGGCAGTCAGAGCTGGCCCCCTGCCCCTGTGCGACACTAGGGACTGTGTGGGAGCAGCAGTACCCCAGGCTGGAGGAAATCGAGGGGGTCTCTCCCACACACTGACCCTGGGACAGAGTCTGGTTCCGATCTTGCAGCCAGGGATTACCCTGACTGGTGGCTCTAGGGGCGGGTCTCTGAGCAGAGACAAGGACTAGAGAGAATTGGGCAGAGAGGCGTGTGGCTGGGGGAGGAACTGGGAGCATGTGGGCCACTCCGGCCAATGTGGGGTAGCCCTGGGTGGGCCACAGCCAACCCACTTAGCATACGGGCCCAACTAAATATGGGTCCCTCTGCCCAGCCATGTCGGAGACTTGGGGCAATCCGCGCTCGTCCCCAATCCCCAGCACCATTAATCGCTGCGCATTACTCACACTCATAATCACTGAGCTCCATGCCGATACATGTGATCCGTGCAGCCTCCCCAGCTCGCAGCACACGCCCCACAGCACCGCCCTCGCCTGGCTAATCCCCCTGGCTCGCTCACTTTGCCTTGTCCCCTTCACCACTGCCCCCAACTCGACTTTTTGCCATCAGTTCTCTCCAGCCCCTTCCCTCCAGCTACCCCATCCTGATCATGCCTCCGCAAAAAGCAGCATCAAGCCACAGTTAGCAGCATATCTCGCCAAACCCCAGCGAAGCCCCCAGCAGCTCACGTCGGACAAGGAGCTGCAGGGGCGGAGGTAGTTTCTGAGCACAGTAAGGGGCTCTGTGTGTCTGTGATGGGGATGGTTCCCGCATTTAAGACACATTGAGGATGACTGGATGTGGAAGCTGTGGTATGTACATGATCCTGGAGGGGGGAACCGGTAAGAGTTTTTTCTGCATGAAATGTCGTCTGATAGAGCTGATGGAGGAAAAGATCCGAGGTTTGGAGATGCAGGTGGAAAGTCTGGTTGAGTTTAGGAAGGGGTTTGAGCAGATGATGGAGCAAAGACATGAGGTATCTGAAGGGAAAAGCTCAGACTCACAGATGGAAGCAAGGCTGGGGAATTTTGAGGGGAGACTGGGTGAGGAAAGTGGTCAGTGGAAGCATGTGACTCAAAGAACCAGGCAGAGGAAAAGACGGGCTAGTGAAGGAGAAATAGAGCTTAGGAACAGGTTTGCAGAGTTGGAAAATGAAGAAGGGGCTCAGCAGGTAGTCGCTGAAGGTCGAAGGGTAAGGAAGAAGAGAAGAGAGGCTAGTCCTATAGAAAAAGGGGAAGAGTCAAGGGAGACTACACCAAATATGAGCCCCAGGAGGATGCAGGATGGGTTGAAGAAGATTGTAAGGGAAAACAGGAATGGAAAGAACTTGCAGCCAGAGGGAACAGGGGAGAGACTGGAGAATAGCACTGTCACCAGGAAAAGGCAGGTCTATGTGATCGGGGACTCTTTATTGAGAAGAATAGACAGGCCTGTAACTAGAGCTGATCCTGAGAATAGAAGGGTGTGCTGTCTTCCAGGTGCTAAGATACGGGATGTAGACCTGAGGTTGAAAAGGATCCTAAAGGGAGCGGGAAAGAATCCCCTATTATCCTTCATGTGGGAACAAATAATACAGCTAGATTCTCGCTGGAAAGTATTAAGGGAGACTATGCTAGGCTGGGGAAGACGCTTAAGGAAATTGAGGCTCAGGTGATCTTTAGCGGGATCCTTCCTGTTCCTAGAGAAGGGCAACAAAGGTCTGACAAGATTATGACTGTCAACAAATGGCTTAGGCAGTGGTGCTATAAGGAGGGCTTTGGGATGTATTGGCACTGGGAGGCATTCACGGACAGAGGTCAGTTCTCTCGGGATGGACTTCATCTGAGTAGGGAAGGAAATAGACTTCTAGGATCGAGGCTGGCACAACTGATAAAGAGAGCTTTAAACTAGGAACTGGGGGGAGATGGATGGGAGATGTCCAGAAAATCTCCACGCCAGATTTTAGCATTGAGAGGGAAGAAGATGAAGTAAGAAAGGATACAGCCGTGGGTAGGAGAATGTATATAAGGAGCGAGGGCGGTGTGGATACTAGTCTAATAGGTTATACTGGCTGTAGAATGACTGTGCCTAATAGGGTACAAAATGTGAGCGAGTCCAAACAGCAAAAATTAAGATGTTTGTACACCAATGCGAGGAGTCTAGGTAACAAAATGGAAGAACTAGAGCTACTGGTGCAGGAAGTGAAACCAGATATTATAGGGATAACAGAAACATGGTGGAATAGTAGTCATGACTGGACTACAGGTATTGAAGGGTATGTGCTCTTTAGGAAAGACAGAAACAAAGGTAAAGGGGGTGGAGTAGCATTGTATATCAATGATGAGGTAGAATGTAAAGAAATAAGAAGCGATGCAATGGATAAGACAGAGTCTGTCTGGGCAAAAATTACATTGGGGAAGAAAACTAGTAAAGCCTCGCCTACGATAGTGCTTGGGGTGTGCTATAGACCTCCGGGATCTAATTTGCATATGGATAGAGCCCTTTTTAATGTCTTTAATCAAGTAAATACTAATGGAAACTGCGTGATCATGGGAGACTTTAACTTCCCAGATATAGACTGGAGGACCAGTGCTAGTAATAATAATAGGGCTCAGATTTTCCTAGATGCGATAGCTGTTGGATTCCTTCATCAAGTAGTTGCTGAACCGACTAGAGGGGATGCCATTTTAGATTTAATTTTGGTGAGTAGCGAGGACCTCATAGAAGAAATGGTTGTAGGGGACAATCTTGGTTCAAGTGATCATGAGCTAATTCAGTTCAAACTAAATGGAAGGATTAACAAAAATAAATCTGCAACTAGGGTTTTTGATTTCAAAAGGGCTGACTTTCAAAAATTAAGGAAATTAGTTAGGGAAGTGGATTGGACTGAAGAACTTATGGATCTAAAGGTAGAGGAGGCCTGGGATTACTTTAAATCAAAACTGCAGAAGCTATCGGAAGCCTGTATCCCAAGAAAGGGGAAAAAATTCATAGGAAGGAGTTGTAGACCAAGCTGGATGAGCAAGCATCTTAGAGAGGTGATTAAGAAGAAGCAGAAAGCATACAGGGAGTGGAAGATGGGAGGGATCAGCAAGGAAAGCTACCTAATTGAGGTCAGAACATGTAGGGATAAAGTGAGACAGGCTAAAAGTCGAGTAGAGTTGGACCTTGCAAAGGGAATTAAAACCAATAGTAAAAGGTTCTATAGCCATATAAATAAGAAGAAAACTAAGAAGGAAGAAGTGGGGCCGCTTAAGACTGAGGATGGAGTGGAGGTTAAAGATAATCTAAACATGGCCCAATATCTAAACAAATACTTTGCCTCAGTCTTTAATAAGGCTAAAGAGGATCTTGGGGATAATGGTAGCATGACAAATGGGAAGGAGGATATAGAGGTAGATATTACCATATCTGAGGTAGAAGCGAAACTGAAACAGCTTAATGGGACTAAATCGGGGGGCCCAGATAATCTTCATCCAAGAATATTAAAGGAATTGGCACCTGAAATTGCAAGCCCATTAGCAAGAATTTTTAATTAATCTGTAAACTCAGGAATAGTAATGATTATGACTAATGTAATGACTAATGATTGGAGAATTGCTAATATAGTTCCTATTTTTAAGAAAGGAAAAAAAAGTGATCCGGGTAACTACAGGCCAGTTAGTTTGACATCTGTAGTATGCAAGGTCCTGGAAAAAATTTTGAAGGAGAAATTAGTTAAGGACATTGAAGTCAATGGTAAATGGGACAAAATACAACATGGTTTTACAAAAGGTAGATCATGCCAAACCAACCTAATCTCCTTTTTTGAAAAAGTAACAGATTTTTTAGATAAAGGAAATGCAGTGGATCTAATTTACCTAGATTTCAGTAAGGCATTCGATACCGTGCCACATGGGGAATTATTAGTTAAATTGGAGAAGATGGGGATCAATATGAACATCAAAAGGTGGATAAGGAATTGGTTAAAGGGGAGACTGCAACGGGTCCTACTGAAAGGCAAACTGTCAGGTAGGAGGGAGGTTACCAGTGGAGTTCCTCAGGGATCGGTTTTGGGACCAATCTTATTTAATCTTTTTATTACTGACCTTGGCATAAAAAGTGGGAGTGTGCTAATAAAGTTTGCAGATGATACAAAGCTGGGAGGTATTGCCAATTCAGAGAAGGATCGGGATATTATACAGGAGGATCTGGATGACCTTGTAAACTGGAGTAATAGTAATAGGATGAAATTTAATAGTGAGAAGTGTAAGGTTATGCATTTAGGGATTAATAACAAGAACTTTAGTTATAAGTTGGGGACGCATCAATTAGAAGTAACGGAAGAGGAGAAGGACCTTGGAGTATTGGTTGATCATAGGATGACTATGAGCTGCCAATGTGATATGGCTGTGAAAAAAGCTAATGCGGTTTTGGGATGCATCAGGAGAGGCATTTCCAGTAGGGATAAGGAGGTTTTAGTACCGTTATACAAGGCACTGGTGAGACCTCACCTAGAATACTGAGTGCAGTTCTGGTCTCCCATGTTTAAAAAGGATGAATTCAAACTGGAGCAGGTACAGAGAAGGGCTACTAGAATGATCCGAGGAATGGAAAACTTGTCTTATGAAAGGAGACTTAAAGAGCTTGGCTTGTTTAGCCTAACTAAAAGAAGGTTGAGGGGAGATATGATTGCTCTCTATAAATATATCAGAGGGATAAATACAGGAGAGGGAGAGGAATTATTTCAGCTCAGCACCAATGTGGACACAAGAACAAATGGGTATAAACTGGCCACCAGGAAGTTTAGACTTGAAATCAGACGAAGGTTTTTAACCATCAGAGGAGTGAAGTTTTGGAATAAACTTCCAAGGGAAGCAGTGGGGGCAAAAGATCTATCTGGCTTTAAGATACTACTCGATAAGTTTATGGAGGAGATGGTATGATGGGATAATGGGATTTTGTTAAGTAATTGATCTTTAAATATTCAGGGTAAATAGGCCAAATCCCCTGAGATGGGATATTAGATGGATGGGATCTGAGTTACTATAGAAAATTCTTTCCTGGGTATCTGTCTGGTGAATCTTGCCCATATGCTCAGGGTTTAGCTGATCGCCATATTTGGGGTCGGGAAGGAATTTTCCTCCAGGGCAGATTGGAGAGGCCCTGGAGGTTTTTTGCCTTCCTCTGTAGCATGGGGCATGGTTGACTTGAGGGAGGCTTCTCTGCTCCTTGAAGTCTTTAAACCATGATTTAAGGACTTCAATAGCTCAGACATGGATGAGGTTTTTCATAGGAGTGGGTGGGTGGGAGGGATTCTGTGGCCTGCGCTGTGCAGGAGGTCAGACTAGATGATCAGAATGGTCCCTTCTGACCTTAGTATCTATGAATCTATGAATCTATTTAGTCATTTATTTGTTTATTATCAGAGGCCATGAATCCCCCACCCAGCAGGGAGCTGAGAACTGACATACTCACTGCAGTAACTGAGGGTGTCCTGACAGGGTGGATTGGAGGCAAGACAACCATTTCTCATTCTCCACCCCACTGAGCCAGTCCCCCAGCTCTGTGGTCAGATTGTAGGCTCTATGTCCTGGAGGGGAAATGCCCCATGCATGCCCCAACCCCAGCCATGTGCCCTATCAAAGGCCCTTTTTGAAGAAGGGGGAAGGCTACTCATGGTGCCACTTGTCCTGCCTGAACCTTGAAAACGGACACCTTCAACACAAGAACTGGAAACACAGGAAATGCAGAGCTAAGATAGGGCCTCCCCCACTTTCCCAACCAACTCTGCCCCAGGGGATGTGGCAGAACCCAGCACGCATCTTCGCTGCTCAGCCCAGTGGCTGCGCGCTACTGGCTGGCTGATGCTGGAGCACTAAAAGCAAGTCCTCATGGGAGGCTTTCTCTGAGGAACCCCTTACCCGATGTGACGACGCTGGACTGTTCTTAATGTTTCCTCTGAATATTGTGGGGGTGCCTCAGTTTCTCCTAGGCAGTTCTTAAGTATCTAG